>NC_046367.1:22880692-22972042 GCF_011125445.2 Fundulus heteroclitus
AATCTAAGATTTTATACATTATTTAAATTACTCATGCACTGAAAATTAAACAAGCATTTTTCAGTTTGCGGCTAAAACTTGTTTTGCAAATCCAGCGACTGTAATTTTTTTCCGACCTCAAACTGAAAGTTGAGATAGGCAGTGACCTTTCTGGTCATACATCTTCAAAAACATTTTTGTTTTATGTCACAACCTGTAAAAGAATATGTATACTGTCTCTTCATGGACGAGAAGATGAGGTCTCTGACATATGTGGTGAGATTTGGAACCCTTTGTTTGACGCAAGGAAAAAAAAAACAAGAAAACAAAACCGAGGAAGTTCTCTGCGGTTGTGTACAGGCTGACCGGCTGATGATCTGCAATTTGTGTCTGTTACAGACCAGAGGGTTCCATCATGATCAGACTTTTTTTCTTCTGGTCAGACGCAAGCTTGCAGTGTCGGTTAACATCTTCCCCTAGAAACTCTGTAGTATGCAAGAGTGCAAACCACTTATGCCAAAGCAAATATGTCTCTGCGTCACATTCCCAGTCATGTTAAATATGTGTCACTACAGCCCAGCTATCAATTAAAGTGCCAGTAAAATTCAGATTCAGCTCTTCCTGTAAACTTTTTCCGGAAAGGTCCTAGTTGCCATCTCACAGCAAAAAACATGGTCTTCAGAGAATTTCAAAGCATCAGAGGGACCTCCATGTAAAAAAAGGTATCAGTCAGGAGAATGCTATAAAAGAATCCAAAGACATTAGGCAGACCAGTGAAAGACTGTCAACAGTGAAATGAAGAAATGTCCCTCAAAAGCCTGTTGGAAATGTGTTATAGTCTAATGAAACAGATTAACTCTGTTGGACTCAATTTCAAAACATATTTTTTGTGCAAAGAAAACAACCCTGCATGTTACCAGAAGAGCCCCGTGACCACAATGAATCATGGTGATGGCAGCAATTTGGGGCTGGCTTTCTTTAGCTGAAAACTTCTGTCTTAGTCAATGCAGAAGGAGTTTTGAACAGCAGAAATAAACGAACGTTTGTCTTTCAGCACAACTACCAAGAGCTTACATCCAACCAACAAACAATGGCTTCATCAGAAGAGGGTCAAAGTGCTAGAAAGAAACTAAATCCAGCATGAAATCTACATCAAGAAATGCCTCTTCAAAACTTGACCAACCTGTGGCATTTCTGAGAAGGAAGAAGAGAGTAAATATCACCAAGTAAAGATGTGGCATGCTGATAAGACGCCTCATATAAACCCTAATGCTATATTAAATTAAAAGGTGTTTTCTGCAAGGTGCATGGTTGTGTTGTACGTGTATACAACCACATGCTTTTAGGCTTTTTATTTCCCATTAAAGATTTCCTTTTTATCTTTTTAGATGGAGTTGTACAGGTTAGCTCACATTAAAGGTGGAGAACACTTTCTGAAGCGTTTCAAAGGGAGGGTATAGACCTGTATTTCAATTAATTGTGCCCAGTTACAATCCCTTTTATCAGTATTATTTTAAATGCATGTGATCTGTGAAGTCAATCCCTGAACTTATTTTCTTATGTTGCACATTCCTGCATGCACACAAATGTGAGATCCTGCATCTGTACCTGCTTTCTATGGAGATGCTGCATAATGTGGCATAAAAATGTAACTAAAGAATAAAGTTCCCTTCCTGATTTCTCCTTATGCCATCTTATCAATGCATTGCCATTTTAGCTGTTTGAGGAAGTAAAATGGTTTAACTATTGCTTGCATTTTTGAATATATCTAAGTAAATAAAACACAACTTTTTGTGTGGAAGAGATGGTGTTTGTGCTTTTTTTTTGTTCATTGTATCAATTCTTCATAGAGATGTGACTTGCCGGCCATCCTGTGACTCCACCTCACCCCTGCTACTTACTTCCACTGGGATTGTGTGTCACAAGCAAACAAGGAAATGCCAGATTTGGAAGTTAGGAGGAAGTAAGATTATTGCTGATGGCTTTCATGGCCGATGCCAATAGATTTTGCCCAGTGACATCATCATCTTAAAGGGCTGCGTCACTTTATTTGTGTTTTTGAGTCATAAAAGTAAAAGTTACACGGATGTTTGAGTGCAGTGCAAAAGGGGATTTACACCTATTAAACTATTTCCTATTTGTAACATTATGATCCAAACTTATTTGTTATTATTATTAAGGCTTTTTTTAACTAGGGAAGTCACCATTGAGATGACTAATCTATTTTTGCAGGAAGACCTGGAAAAAATCTTTAATGTTTTTTATCGGGACTTATTTAGATTTGACCATCAAGAATTTGTGCATAAAGTGTAAAACCGTCATTTTCTCTCCACTTCCAAATGACGGTCTGCTTGTGTGGTCTGTCATATTGTGCATAACGGATCCCTCAGTTACTTATTAAATAAAAGGAATGGGATTCCATTATGTTCCAATATTTTATTGACAATCAGAGCAATGACAAAGTAATCACACCCCTGGCTAGGCCACAGCCTGCCCCCCCCCGCCCTTTCTTGCTCCCAGCCCTGGTCTCCTCCAATCTGAAGCCACCGCCTCCTCGCACCCTTCCTATACCGGCTGCATAAGCAGACGTAACACAAATACCTCAAAATCCAAACATTACATCCCCACACAGTAGATACGAAAGCTCTTTGGCAAACAAGGGAAGGAGTGAAGCTGATAGGAGGTCTCACTCTCCTCCCTGAGTGCAGCTGCTTACAAATTTCAAAGGAGATAGGTCAGGTGATCTCAGGAGCCCAGGGCAGTCATGTTTCCATTCACAAGGATCCAGCTCAGGCGGTGCACAACCACGTGTTGAAACAAAAGTGCTTTGGTCAGATGAGACCGTCATCGACATTTTTTGCCTATTTGCAAAACACTGTCTGTGCTGGAATCGAACACAGAACATACTCAGTGGTGCCTCCAGAAATGTTTGGCCAGATGGGGCCACATAAACTCTTGGGGTGGCACTGAAACTAAAGTCATAATTTCAGGCTTTGTATTCTACTGTTTGTAGTAAGCTGCCTGTAGAAAACAATCAGAAAGACTTAAGTAAACATCTACTAAAATCTTTTGGTTTTTGATGTTTTTTGGGGGATTTTTTAATGTTCCTAATGATCTAATGTGCATAGACCAATAACAGTACAGTTGACATTTGTTGAGTTGACAAACAATCCCTTTTATTGTGTAATTATATTTAGAATAAGGTGTACCATTTATTAATTATTGGAGAACAAAGCAGGTACTAGGGAAAAGTAGATACTGGCAGATAGAAATAAAAGTGCAATAGAAGAGTGGCTGCCTACAATTTAGACTGGCCAGTGGGGTGGCCATGCCCCCCCAACCCCTTCACCAGGGACAGGGAAGCTGGTCAGTGTAGATGTAAATGTGATAAATCGAGATAGAAGGCAGTCGTGGAGAAGCCCCTTAGCCCCTCAGTGAAAGCCCGCTTTAGGTTGTTGAATTTCCAAATGACTATCAAAGCTTGGATTCAGGAAGAGCAACGTGGTATTCAACAAGCATGACACATAACTCCCTGGAGGGACTACGTCTCTCGTCTGGTGTAATTGTGCTACATAAATAGAGATTAATTGATTGATAAATTGGTGAGTTATCAGGGTTTGCCCTAAAACACTCCTCTGAATAAGAGCATAATATATTCAGGCAGACTTAATGATATAACATTCAGAGCAGAAATCCCCCCAAAACTTCCATCTGTATGAATTACATAACATGTCTGCCAGACAGTAACAGTGCTTCTCCTTGGCGCTGCCTGCTCTCACCTCAGCTCACCCGGTTTCTTTATCACCTCAGATCCCCCTCTGCTTCCTCACGGGGTTATCTCGCCCTCTGATGTTACCGTCACTCTAAAACAAAGGACATAGCCTGACATGATACTCCTGCTCAGTGTTCTTTGTATAAACAGGAGCCACAGTTTAATTCTTTTTTAATTTTCATCATTTTTTATGGGCACCAGATGGAGCTATTGTTTCTCAAAACGCAAGAGCTGTTGCTCTGTAAGCAAAGTTAAGCCACAGGGTTTCCTACCTTGACTTTGTTGCATCTTCTCTGAAATTCTCAGACCATGAAATGTCTTCAGTCCCTTCTTTTTCAGCAAACGCTGTTATCACATGCTGCTACAAAAAAGCTTAGTAAGCAAATATTTCTCAGTGAGTATTAAAAAAAAACAAGGCAGTTACAAAGAATTCATGCCCTGCAATTTTTCTTCACATGCTGTCAACATGCAAACACAAACTACAACGCATTATTTGTGACAGACCAACACATATAGGATCGTTTTTTGAAAGGGATCTTTTTTTCTCTCTCAATATGTTAACAATATAACATATAAATATCTAAAAATGTCTGGAATACAGTTGTATTCAGCCTACTCTCTTACCCCAAAGTGAATTCCTATGCAACCCAGCATCCTTCAGACATCACCTTGTTACTCATAGACTAAATGTTTAAATACCGGTAAAAACAGAGATGTTGTGTGAGAGCCTAAGAATTTTGTCAGAGGACATTGGCGAGCAAACAGCATCATGAAGGAAAGGGATGATCTAAAAATTTATAAACTAAATACCGACCAGAACAGAAGAACGAACAAAAAATAAAAAAAACACTTAACCCAATTGATCTGGAAAGGCCTTAATCGTGTTAAGCCAAACGACACAAAATTATTCAATTCAATACAAAGACAAGCCAGAACCCCCCCCCCCACCCCCCCCCCAACACAAATACTCATGGATGGTAACAGGTAGAGGGAGCAAGGTTCGCCTTCAGACAGGACAATGACCTAAACATGCAGTCAGAGCTACGAAAGAATTGTCTGGATCAAAGCATGTTTTGTGTTAGCATGGCCAGGTCAAAGTCAGGACCTAATCTGTGCAAAAACCAAAACTGTCATTCACTGATGCTCTCTGTCCATCTGAATGAGTTTGAGCTGTTTACGAAGAAATATGGGCTAAATGTACGTGCCTTGATGGAGCTTGTTGAGACACACCCCAAACTGCTTTTCATTGTTAGCTGGTTCACCAAACACAGTTAAGCTGAATGCAAAACTCAAGCCACACTATAGTTTTTTTTTCTTTCGTTCTTTTTATAAAAATGTTGAAAAAAGCCAATTGTGCTAAAAAACTCATGGTCTTCAGACTAATTAATCCCTGTTCTTTTACTTACTGTACTACAACGTAGCCCAAACATCTCCAATTCACCTTCATGTACTGCCATAATATTTAGAAAAGCGGGTGAATGGTGGTGGCTCAGTTGGAAACCTTTTATGCAGAAATCCTTTTTTCTAGCACGATTTTGTTGTTTTATGCTTAATCTCCATAACTGCATACATTTAGATACATTAAATAATTTATACTAGCTATATCAATAGCCTTATAATCCATCGTCTTCCTGTTATAAGAAAAATGCCATTTCAAACAGAAGCATTTTGCCAGAGAGAGAGAGAGCTAAGCATGACTGACAGGTTTGCTCATGCAAACACTTAAAGTATTACTTCATTTGGTCCAGCACCGCCACAACACACAACTTCACGGATTCACAGACTACTCCATGAACTGTTCAGAGCCATCTGCTTTTCCTTGTCCAGGCCTGATTGTTATCCTCCCCTGGGATTGCTGCTGCTGCAAGAACGAGCCAGAGAGTCCAAAATAAAAACAGCCTTAAATGGTGCAATATGAAGTAATAGCCTGTTCTGTTCTCTGTCATGGGAGCGCTTAATAAACTCCTATATATTTTTTTGTCTCTTAGTCTTCACAGTTGTAACTGCGCGCATGGAAACTGAATGAAGGGGCTTTGTCTGTGCTCCTCCTGTTATGATGACCCAGTTGTGAGCATGTGTCTTTTATGTTTCCATTTCTGTCAACATGTGTTCACGCACAGCGCCGCCACTGAAATCTTTAATTATGCTGCCATTTTTTGTTTTGCTGCTTTTTCTCAGACAGAAAACAAATGTTAAAATCTGAGAATGATGCTTCATGCATATATTCACGTCTTTGCATCCTTTTTTTTTTTCATACTTTGCCTTTTCCCGTTTTGCTATTTGTTGTTTTTGTCTGTGTCGGTGGGTGGATGAAAAAAAAAAAAAAAAAAAAGCGGCGTTGCTAAACCGAGTCTTGATTGAGCATATTTCTCCTTCCATCTTGCCTAGTCTCCAGAGGCCACGCGGCTTAACAAGACAGGAAAGATATTTCCATCCAGCTGACAAACATGAAGCAGATTTGTCATTTGGGGATTTAATACAAGTCTCCGGAGTTGATAAAATGATAACAACCTGTCTGCGCTTCTTTTATAGGACGGCTGTGGCTCTTAGCGTGAAATCGGCGCCTTCCTGTGGTGCCATTTCTGATCGTTAATAGTTTTAATTCGCTGTAGAATCATGCAGGAAAGATAAGATATTTCGAAGCAAAGACATGACAAAGACATTGACAGCAAGATGTGAAAAGTGTGAATAACAGCTGACTCATGGTGGGAGTTACTTCTCAAATCTAAACAAAGCGCTGCTGTGGAGACTTTGGAAAGTATAAAGACCCCCTTGCACTTTTTTCACATTTGAAAGTCGTGTTACAATCGCAGATTTCAAAGCAGTTTCTCAGAATTACTCTATGTTGGTATATCTCATAAAATCCCAGCAAAATGTTCTAATGTTTATGGTTGTAATGTGACAAAACGAGAAAAACCTCGAGGAGTAAGGTCCTCTAAAAGGAAGCCCAAGATTTCAGCTGTGGGAGAACTGACTTTTTTTGTTTTTTAATGACTGAAGCCACTAGTCTTAACTCTCTTGTGTGGAGAAGAGGAAAAACAGTAGTTAAGGCCAATCTGACACTGTTTGTGTGCAGTTTGATGTTATCTTGTTTTGACGCTGGCAAACCACAGACGAGGGGCCTCTCAGCCAAAGGGATGAGAGCGGAGGAAAATGTCAGCTGCTTCCAAAAACATTCATTCTTTCTCTTGTATCAGTTCAGGACACAAATGCTGGCTATCTGGGGAGCTCCATCTCCAGAACACGCGCAAGCAGCTGATTGGACAGTTTTCGAGGGGGATCTGGCTTTCATGTTTTAGGGAAAAGGTAAGAAATGCTATAGTTACTTTAGCTTTGACTGCATGTCTTCGCAGAGTAGTGAGACCCTGGAAGAAATGGTGGGGAAAAAATCATTCCTGTACTGATCTTCCACAAAACGCAGCTTTTATCTGGTATTTTTGTCTCTTTGTCCATGTGCAGCCCTTTCTGAAAGTACTGATACCCTTTTGAACCTTTTTTTTTTACAAAGTCCTGACCTACGTCCATTTGAGAATCTGTGGCAAAACCTCCAAACTGCTGTTCACGAGCAGTATCCATCCTGTCTGGCTGAGCAAGAGCTGTTTTGCAAAGACAAGCTTGCAGAAATTTCAGTCTCTAGTTGTGCAAATGTGGTAGAGATGCACTTCAGAAGACAACCAGCTGTACTTGCAGAAAAAGGTGGATCTACAAAGTATTAACACAAAGGTGCTGAGAACAATTGCGCTTTTCAGGCTTTTACTGGCAAAGAAATGTCAAACTATGTGTACTTTCCCTACCACTTCACAGCCATGCCCTACTTTGCCTTGGGTTTGATGTGACAAAAATTTAAATAAGTAAAAGAGTTACGTTGCTTGCTTGGCACTGTTTAATCTATTTGATAGATATTGTACACCTGTACCTGGGCTTATACCATCCCAAGTTCCTTTTCAAGTCCTGCATCCCAATAAAGAAAACTGAAACATTAAAAGGAATAAAACTTTAGACTGCTTTTGCTGCTTTAAGCCACTCTCTTCCAGCCCCTGTGGATTACTGCGTTTGCCGTTGCAGCCAAATTATGCAGGAAGAGACTAAGATGACACAAATCAGCTCAAAGCTGAAATCACACAGATCCATCAAACAAACAGAACCAATCTGCGTTTGTGTTTGCCGCTTTCTTTAGTTCTCATCTGGACATTTGAACAGCTGTGCGACGGCACAAAGACTTCATCGCCCAAATGGGAGTGATATAATTGTGTATTTACAGTCTCCAACTGTTTTTTTTTCTTTTTGTTTTTATTCCTCATTGCTACGGCTGAGTTTCTCAGTTTCTCTGTTGTCTGAGCAATTTATTCACGCCATAAAGCCAGTTTTGACAGGCGCCTAGCCTCCAAATAAGATGGCTGATGTCTTCATTAGCACTGGTTTAGATTATGCATCTCTCTTCCTCCTCCTCCCAAGCCACCAGCAGCACCGACGCTCCGCTGCGCCCATCAGCCTCACTCTGTGTGTGAGGCGCCATCCCAACTGCTGAAGCACTAACTCATGTTGCTAATTAGCTGACAAATACTCCACGGTTCCACTGAGGAGCTGGCAATTTAACCACAATAATATTTGTATACTTGGGCAACCACTAACACATATGCAAATGTGCACTCAGATATAACACATATGCTTTGGCGCATTCATATGGCAACAAGAGGTGGCGCGCATTAGGCTAACCCCATCCACTTGCTTTGACTCCGAGGAGATTCAGTGTGAGGATCAAGAGGTCGTCAACAAAATTTGCTCCGGGGCCAGAATATTTCCTGGGGGCCAGCCAATCACTTGCCCCAACCATTACCATGTGTTTGGAGATGATGTGTGTTTCATTTATTCCGTGCAAATAACCAGTGATCCCCAGGGTCTTTTTTTTTTTTTTTTTTATAAATTAGATTTTTGTTGTGACTCTACTTCTGATGATGTAATACAATAAAGCTAATGGGAAAAAAACACTGAGATAATGCTTTCTGAGTTAGACGACAGAGAAAAGCACCAATAAGAACCTTATTATTGTCAAAGTTTGCTTTCCAGCCAGTGGAGCTTCCCCAGAGGCAAACCTAAAACAATTCGACTTAAACAGTTGACACATTTAAAGTGTTCACCTGATCAAATTGGAAGACAGATTCACTCATGCTGGAAGCTCAAACTGGCAAGATGCATGTTGCATTTGTACCTGATACTCAGGTTTTCGGCAGTTAAGGCACTTTCTACGGAGCTAAGTGGTAATGCCGCTTATGACTGCTTGGCAGCCGCAGATGCCACCATTTCTGTCTGTGCATATATTCCCTACTTAAAAGCTGAAATTTCTTAGATCAGTCTAAAAAAAATAATTGACTGAAGAAACTGGAGTTCTGATATGGAAAGTTAGTTGTTCAAACAAATCTAAATATCCAACATGACTGCTGTGTGGATAAATGTGCTAATACTACATGGCTATAGTATCAGCACAGTAGTATCTGTACTGTTAGCTTTCTTCTCATCATATAAGTAATGCACATAGTAATATAAAACCTCAAACAGCAAGTATATTGGTGTGGTGTTGAAATGCATATAAAAATAGGTTGCTCATGGATTGTTTTGCTAATGGTTGGATCATAGAGCACAATGATTTCAAAGCATGAAACTACAACATAGTTAAAGGGATCCTTCAGAGTTTTGGGAGGGATCCTCTCTAAAGTTAATTGTAGAGCACTATAATTTGCACTCAGTTTGTTGAAAAAGTCAAAAGTCCCCAGGCTGCTGAACAGCGCTTGGATTATTTTAGGCAATAATTAATAGACATTATTCAGTAACTATTTTAACGTTTTTGTTTTGTCTTAAACACAGCTGGGTTATAATTATTAACACTGCTGAATTTCACAAACTACCTTAATTAAACAAAAAGGACTGGAAAATAACAATGCAATTCCGTTTTGAATAGATTTGGGTCAAAACCTGGCAGCCTCAACCAGTTCAAGTTCCCATAGTGACCCAAATATTGCTCAGCTAAGAAAATCTGCAAGAAGTCTAAAAACAGCCTCTTGTGAAAGGGTAGCTGCTCAGAGTGTGCTAATATAGCAAAGTAATTCTTGGATGTAAACATTCAGGTTGAGTTGTTTTAAATTCTTAAAACTAGGATTTCTTCCCTCTTCCACCAACTATCAATGATAAGATAAGAAACTTCTTATTGTTTTACAATGGGGAAACTCAAGTGTGATGAATGATGATGGCAAAAAACACAGAGTAACACATTAAATCAGTAATGAAAAAAAAACAGCTTAGTTTTAGAACAGATGATGACCTCAAAAATGAAAAGAAAGGCAAAACAAACAAACAAACAAAAAACATCCAGAATAAGTATTGCACTCTTATTGAAAATATGATAATATGGCATATTCAGGTAAAAAAAAATTATATGGCAAGGTAAGGAACTGTAACCTTAATAATTTCCAGAGTCCTCACATAAAAATAAATAAATATAAGTACAACTATCCCTTTAGACTGGGTCTGACGTGATTCCCAAATAAGGCCACAGTCCAGCAGGTGGGATATAAGGAGCTCGCTGCCCTGACATTGTCCCACTGGCAACTAGTTTACAGCCATGCTCATATCGGTAACTGGAGAATCAGACGACAACCTCCTTTTAGATTGCTCCTTGGTTACCATGGTAACCGACTCCTTGAGAATGTTAAGAGTAAATCTGTAAAAAAATATATATATATATTTTTCATAATGAAGATATACGAGAAAAGATTGACATTCGTAGCGCGTGAAGTACTGTACATGTGTGACGCCGGTGTCTGCTGAGCATGGCGCGCTGGTCAAGCCAGGTGAAAGCAGCATATGTTGAAATGTCAGCGTTTCTGTCTCTTTCATTCCTGCTCTTTGTGAGCAGCTGGTTTGTGGGACGGCATGGCAGGCAGAGCTGTCACGTTGCAAAGGCTTGGCAGAGTGACACGGTAAGGGCCTTCAGGGCAGACCCAAGGTCTGGTCTGAATCCACGTGTAGGTGTATCTTTTTTTTATTTTCGGACCGAAGCAGGGCAGACTAGGGGTTATAATGAAGCTAACAAAAATCCCCATGATACTGCATCCCCCTCTATTTATCATCAGCCTGCCTCTGCTTCAATGCATTTAGAGCAGATCTGGCCATTGAACAGGCTGCTCTTTTAGCTACATGTATGATTTGCATTCTTTAATTTGGATTTAAAACGAGGCTATTTAGGGTTTTTTCATTAAACTGAACGCAGCCTACTGGGGAAGACTATAAAGTCTAATTATTTGCCATGACAAACACAATAAGTGAATCTTTTGCTCGATTTGTCATATTTTCTCTTCAAAGGAAAATCCACTCAGATTTCAGCTGGGCAATGAATTGCTTGTACACAGTAAATCTGAATCGTTTCAGGCCTCCGGTTACGTTGTTGTCCCGGGTTTTAAATGCATGCTGTTGATTTCCTTTTTTTGCAGCTAATTGAAATTTAAGCAATAATTGGGTTATCACTAAGAGAACAGAAGTTCGACATTTTCACCCATCTTTCAGGATCTCGGGAGTTGCTCCTGTAGCAACCAGAATCCCCCCCCCCCCCCCCCCCCCACACCACCACAGTGCCATGATTGAGAGCTTGACTAAACAACAGATGTCTTTGCTCCTTTTTTGCTTCCTGCCTGTTGACCCTGTTCATCTCCTTTTTTCCCCCCCTATTCCACTGTCAGGCATTGTAAGTCTGCCTTGTGTCTCATCTGCATATGAGGGAACGAGAGACGCAGATGCTGAGAGCATCATTTAAAAGAAGTACAGCAACAATAGCACCAAAAATTTGACTGATTATGGCAGTATCAAAGCTTTTTTCACATTTTCTCATGTCACAGCCACAAACTACGTTATATAATAATACAATATTTAAAGCCAAAAAAAGAGAGCATTGAACAACTACAACTCTTGGGATGGCCTTTAATAATTAAACTGACAGGAAGGGCAAAGAGGGCAGAAGCAAGACAAGCAGCCAAGAGGACCATGGTTACTCTGATGGAGATGTTAGCGTGTAAGAGGGCATGGACAGATTTGGCCATGTTTCGCATTTCTGATTAAAATACACAATGCTGTTTTTAGGCCACATTAACACTGCTCATCCCCACAGTGAAATATGGTGTCAAATGCATGATTTCGTGGGACTGAATATATATTTTTTTACTTCAGCAAGGACAGGGAAGCTGATTAGCGTTGATGGTGAGATGGGTGGAGCTAAATACAGGGCAGGAAGAAATTGCAAAACACTTGAGACTGGGACACAGATTTTCCTTTCAGCAGAACAACAACCCTAACCCTTCAGGAATATCCGTCTGTGGATGTACAAAGCTGGTAAAGATAATAAACACTAAATATTCCACCATCAACTACAGTGCAGGGTGATAAGGAGTCAGGGGGGTGGAAAACAAATGCATGCCACACATTTCAGATGTTTGTTTGTAAATAAACAAACAAAATCAAGACCAGTTCAAATGTTCCTTCCAATTAGCAGTTATCTATCACATCAAATTCCAATTGATTAATTCATTGATTAATTTCCATATGACAAAAGTTGGAAAGGTCCAAGGGGCAAAAGTAGTTTTGACTCTTATTTTGCATGCTATAGCTCATGGTATGAAACCGGATTTTATTTTATTTTTTTTAATTTTAGGTTTTAATGTTAATGTTTAATGTTGAACAACTTTTTATATTCTTTAAATATTTAAGAAACAGCGAATGACCTATTCATTGTCGTCGTCAAATGCCAACACACCTGTTTTAAGATTTTATTTTCCACTTTTATAAAAAAAATATAAAGATGAGGAGGAAAATCTTCTTAGTTGCCATCTACTTCTTGTGTCTTGCCACACTTTCTTAGACCTTTTCTTCTTCTCTCCTGCCTGCAAGTAGCTGCTGTTCAGGACGTCCCTGCATCTTTAAAATGTCACACAGGCGGAGGATGAGGAGAGCCCACCTTCCCTGTTACATGGTACGTGATTGGTCATTAAAGAAAATGTCACAAAAAAACAGATTTTTGAGTCTGACGTGAAGATTATAGCAATTTCCCAACCTCCAACTGATCCGTTTTTGACCAAAAATCATTAGCTTTTGATAATCAGCCCACATCAGTAACAGATCTGCCAACAGCTAACGGGATAATACCCAGTAAATCCCAAACACACCTGTCACTCTCAGCCACGCTACTCTGGGAGAAAACGTGTTAATTTAAATTGTCGTTTAACAAAATCACTTAACAGCGGATCTTGTTCTGTCGCACCGAGTTTCAGCCGAACAAAAGGTCTCTGCGTAATAATAACCCCTTTTCTAAGCCTGCACCACCATTAGACCCTGCAAAACTTCACTGCTGTCTAAACGAGCTGCAGAAGAAGCTCTGATACAGGTTTTTACAGTGAGAGAAATCACAACGAGCCTTTCATCCCGTGCATCTCTCTCTGCCACAGCAGGCCCATTAGACTTCATGATGCAGTGTGCAGTAATTGGTATTTCTGTTGGTAAGCAGCTTCCTGCCAGAGCCGAGCTCCACGCTGTGTTGGAGACTGATATCAGAGCTGCAAAGAACTCCTGACTGAGCCTTTACAGCGAGAGACTTATCACTCAGACAAACACCTCCCGTGATAAAAGAGAAAAAAAAAAAAAAAGAAGATAGAACAGGATTCAGTCGTACATTCTGTTGGCAGAGATTTGGTTGAGTTTGCGTCGCACATCCTGCCGGCGGAGCATCTCCGTATGACGACGAGGCGACAACCCCTCCCCTAAAAGGATAATAGTTTCTGCATACTTAATGCCATTAACTGAAGGGGAGGTAACACATTAACATTATATTAAATGCTGTGTGTTATCAAAAGTGTCTGCTTGGTTTACATAGATGGCAGCGGGGCGCTTGCCCCTTTGATGTGGTAATAGGATGTTTTGGTTTCTGTGTCTGGCGTGTTTTAACGGGGAGAGGCATTCCCAACAGTTACTACTTCAAAATCAATTAAAATCCTTTAGGTAACAGCCCGTGCCTCGTTCAAAAGTCGCAAAACTAATCCTCCCCCCCTTTCTCTCTGAGACCTACACTCGAGTCATTTGAAGAATGCGGACCAGGAGGAGTGGAGATATGAAGTCCTGAGGGAGTGAGAGAAAAAGTCCTGCTGCAAAATGTCTGCAGCTTCCGTCGTAGTAAAAGCACGCAGGCATGTGGAAATATAAGCCAGCTGGATCTATGGAAATGCTCGGCTTTCGTTACTTTCTTTTCTACTTTTTGTAGCAGAATTTCAGTGACAACTGCAAGCTTCTGGGCCCTTGGATATTTTCCCCCAAATACTCCAGACTTTTCAGCCCCAAAAACAGAGGAAAGTGAACCATACTGAGAACAATTTTTTTTATTCGTTATCTATTTCTGAGGAAGAAAAAGTGAAAAAAATTTTAAGCAGAAGATTGTAAATCATTAGTTTACTAGATAGATAACCGTAACTTCCAAAAACTTAATAGAGTCACATTTCTACAGGTATAAGAAAAGCAGTATAGCAAATACTGGGTAAGAAGAGTAGACATGACGAAAAAAAATGTTTCAGAGACAGATGAGACCAAAAAAAACACATTCCCATTTTTGGCTGTCCCACCACTCTAGCCCTGTTCCAAATTTGAATTGTGGTGGTTAAACCAGTGTGTTATGATTTTGGTTCAGGGCGTCTCGCTACAGTGAATGAAACCACTCTGAAGAAAATGTACAGGATTTGTAAATGAGTTCAGTGTTAAGAGAATGCAGTTCCCGTAGGAAGACAACAGCTAAACAATGATCATTCTCCATTTTTCTGAGGTCTTAGTAAAATGTTCGATGTTAGAGATTGGACTGAGATACTTCCTTCAACTTTTTGCTACTGGTTTTATGCCTTCATCACACTATTTACTCATCTTCCTAACAAAGGCGCATACAAATATGGGGATTTGGGTAAATTACATTCCGGCAATGCTATTTCGCCAATATAATGCTGTTTATCAGTACCTAAACCTTTCCCACGTTGTCACATTAGCACATGCTTCAATATATTTTATTATGTGTCCCAAAAGATTTAGATGTGTCTCTGCTCCAACGCAGCTGAAATCTTGACTCAGATACGCCCTCAGCATGTCACTATCTTCTGCAGAGCTCTTGTGATGAACAATTGACTTAATAACTGAGTTTGGGGTGCACGGTTTTCAGATTTCTTACAGGATAATCATTACAGAATGATTTGTATTCAGCCCCTTTTACTTTAATTCTCCCAAATAAAATGAAGTCCAACCAATTGTTTTCTGAAGTCACTTTATTTGCACACAGGGTCCGCCCTTGTGTAGTTTAAACGCAGTAGAAATGGAGATATTCTGTGAAGGCCTCAGGTGTTGTCTTTTTAGAGAACATTAGTCAGCAAACAGAAACAAAGTATAAGGCACAGTCAGTTGATAACCAATGGCATAACTTGAAAAGCTGACATCAAGTCGGGCTCCATTAGTGTCAGGATGCAGCTTATTGGCTGCATGCTGAGCCTCTCTCCCTCTCTCTTGTTCCTGCGCAGCCTGATCAGTTTCACCTGGCAGGCTGCAATTAACCCACAACTGCTTCCACCTGTTCCCACCGCTTTATCAGACTCACCTCTTTCTGTTCCCGTCGCCGGTCCATAGCGTTCACTCCCTGCCAGTTTTTCTTGTCAGCTCCGTTTGTACCCGTCAGCCTGAAGACTCCTTTCACCTGGTCTTGTTACAGTCAGCCCAAAGACTTTCCGACAGTTTTGTTTTCTCCAGTATTCAGCTCAGACGTTCAGACCTCCAGTATTCAGCTCAGACGTTCAGACCTCCACCGTTCGGCTCAGACGTTCAGACCTCCACCGCTCGGCTCGGACGTTCAGCCCTCCACTGCACGGCTCGGACGTCCTGTGCTCCACTACTCGGCTCTGAGGTTCTGCTCGCCACTGCTCGGCTCCGACGTTCTGCTCGCCACTGCTCGGCTCCGACGTTCTGCTCGCCTCTGCTCGGCTCCGACGTTCTGCTCGCCTCTGCTCGGCTCCGACGTTCTGCTCGCCTCTGCTCGGCTCTGACGTTCTGCTCGCTACTACTCGGCTCTGATGCTCTGCTCGGCTCTGATGCTCTGCTCGCCTCTGCTCGGCTCTGACGTTCTGCTCGCCACTGCTCGGCTCTGATGCTCTGCTCGGCTCTGATGCTCTGCGCTCCACGGCTCTGCTCAGAGGTCCTGCTCTCCAGTGCTCGGCTCCAGAGTTCCTCCCGGTCAGTCTCTCCACACTCCTCCTGCCAGCCAGCTTCTACACCCTTCACCTCCGTCCGTTGAAAGACTCTGGTCTCATCATCCATCTTCCACACTATTCAATAAAAACTCACTCATAAGAACTGACTCTGTGTGTGCGTGCTGTGTCCGGGTTCATCCCAGAAAAATATATCATAACATTATGGACCGGCCAAGGGATGAACCCGAGCACGCACAGAGCCTGGTGTAGAAGCTGGTAGGATCTGCCTCGCCTCCGGTTCGTCTCGCCTGGGTCGCTGTGTTGCGACGCCACGTTTCTGTCTCGTCTCGCCCGGGTCGCAGAGTTGCGACGCCCCGCCTCTGACTCTGTTTTCCTGGTCCGCCTTCCCCGCTGCTCAGCACTAAGGACGGCGCTCCTCGTCGTCGCTGCCCAGCGCTAACTTTTGCTGCTGCCCAGCAGATTCAGACTTTGCTGCCCAGCGCCTTCTGGTTTTTTGTTTAGAGTTATTTTTTGGTGTTGTGTTCTAGATCTGCTTTAGTTTCTAGTCTTTTTGTATATTTTTTATTGTTTTAGAAGATTTATTTCCGCCTTCTGTTCTTTTGTTTTGGCTCAACCTTAGATTTTGGTTTACTTAGAATTTTTTGGGATTTATGTTGCTTTTGAGTATTAGAGTTTTATTTAGCTTTTGTTTATCCAGTTCGGTTCTATTTTTTAGGTTAGTTTTCTGAGTTTTGTTTTTGAGTTCCAGTTTTTTACCTTAGACTTCCTGTTTTGGTTTGTGTTATTTCTAGCTCTAGTTATCTAGTTTTTCATCAGTTCAGCTGTATTTGCCCTCATCTCCCGGTTCTGCTTTGTTTCATAGTTTTGCTTTAGCTTTTGGTTCCTTTCCTAGTTTACCAGTCTTGTTTTGATTTTTCAGTTTGAGACCCTGTAGTTTCGTCAGCCCTGTAGTTTCGTTAGCTCTGTAGTCCCTGTCTTGACCCTGTAGTCCCTGTCTAGCCCCTGTAATTCCAGTCTAGCCTCTGTAGTTTCTGTCCTAGCCCGGTAGTTCTAGTCTTGTTCTGTATTTGTTTTTTCTTTATTTTAGTTTTGTTTGTTTTGTTTTTTTTTTCTTCCCCCTTAGTATTTAGGTGTCTGGGTTCCTGCGCCTTATGGGTTCCTGCGCTGTATGGGTTCCTGCGTTGGATGGAGTCCAGCGCTCTTTAAGGTCCCTGCGCTCTCTAAGGGCCCTACGCTTTCTAGGTCCCTACACCCTTCTCCTGTTTTCGTTGTATGTTTTGCCCTGTTTAGGTTAGTTTAGTTCCCTTCCGTAGTTGTTTTGTTCTGTCTTGCCCTAGTGTCTCTGTGTTGTTCCCCTGTTTAGGCGCATGCAGGTCGCTGTCAGAGCCCTCCGGCGCACCCATGTCGCCGGCTGAGCCCTCTGGTGGGCCAGACTGTCGCTGCCCTGCGCATGCAGGTTGCCGCCAGAGCCCTCCGGCGCTCCTATGTCGCCGGCTGAGCCCTCTGGTGCGCCAGCCTGTCGCTACCCAGTGCACGCAGGTCGCCGCCAGAGCCCTCCGGTGCTTAAGTCGCTGTCTGTGCCCTCTGGCGCGCTTGGCCTGTTGCTGCCTAGCTCACCCTCTAGTTCCCTGGTGTTTAGGTCTTGTTTTCCTGGCGTTTAGATTTAGTGTTCCCCGGCGTGTTAGGACGCCCTCTGATTCTCGGTTCCCCAGCGTGTTAGGACGCCCTCTGATTCTCGGTTTCCCGGCGTGTTAGGACGCCCTCTGATTCGTGGTTCCCCGGCATGTTAGGACGCCCTCTTTTCTCGGTTCCTCGGCGTGTTAGTACGCCCTCCGTTCTTGTTCCCTGGTGTTTTAGATATTCCTGTTTCCCTTGTGCCCCGGCGTTCCCTTTGCGCCCCGGCATTCTTCTTCCTGGCGCCCCGGTGTTCTCCCCACGCCCCGGCGTTCTCTTCCCCAAGCCCCGGTGTTTCCCTCACGCCCCGGCGGGTTTTCCCCTGGCGTTTCTGTACACCAGTCGTGTTCCAGCAGGAGTTGTTGAGCCTTGGTGTTTTCGTACGCCTGTTCTTCCCTCTGGCGTTGTCGTACGCCTGTTCTTCCCTCTGGCGTTGTCGTACGCTTGTTCTTCACTCTGGCGTTGTCGTACGCTTATTCTTCCCTCTGGCGTTGTCGTACGCCTGTTCTTCCCTCTGGCGTTGTCGTACGCTTGTTCTTCCCTCTGGCGTTGTCGTACGCTTGTTCTTCCCTCTGGCGTTGTCGTACGCTTATCCTTCCCTTTGGCGTTAAGTACGCCTGTTCCTTCCCTTTGGCGTTAAGTACGCCCGTTCCTTCCCTTTGGCGTTAAGTACGCCCGTTCCTTTCCCCTTGGCGTTAAGTACGCCCGTTCCTCCCCTTTGGCGTTAAGTACGCCCGTTCCTTCCCTTAGGCGTTTAGTACGCCCGTTCCTTCCCTTAGGCGTTAAGTACGCCCGTTCCTTCCCTTTGGCGTTAAGTACGCCCGTTCTTTCCCCTTGGCGTTAAGTACGCCCGTTCCTTCCCTTTGGCGTTAAGTACGCCCGTTCCTTCCCTTTGGCGTTTAGTACGCCCGTTCCTTCCCTTTGGCGTTAAGTACGCCCGTTCCTTCCCTTTGGCGTTAAGTACGCCCGTTCCTTCCCTTTGGCGTTAAGTACGCCCGTTCCTTCCCTTTGGCGTTAAGTACGCCCGTTCCTTCCCTTTGGCGTTAAGTACGCCCGTACCTTCCCTTTGGCGTTAAGTACGCCCGTTCCTTCCCTTTGGCGTTAAGTACGCTTGTTCCTTCCCTTTGGCGTTAAGTACGCCCGTTCCTTCCCTTTGGCGATAAGTACGCTTGTTCCTTCCCTTTGGTGTTAAGTACGCCCGTTCCTTCCCTTTGGCGTTAAGTACGCCCGTTCCTTCCCTTTGGCGTTAAGTACGCCCGTTCTTTCCCCTTGGCGTTTTGTACGCCCGTTCTTTTCCTTTGGCGTTAAGTACGTCCGTTCTTCCCTCTTGGCGTTTTCGTACGCCTATATTTTCCCCTTGACGCTGTCATGCGTCCGTTTCGCCTCGGCGTTTCCCTCACGCCCCGGCGATCTCGCCCCTTGGGCCCCAGCGTTCCTCTCACGTTTCGGCGTTGTTTCTCCTTGGCGTTTCCACACGCCCGTTCCTTGCCCTTGGCGTTTCCATACGCCCGTTCCTTCCCCTTGGCGTTTCCATACGCCCGTTCCTTCCCTTTTGGCGTTTCCATACGCCCGATCCTTCCCTTTTTGGCGATTCCATACGCCCGATCCTTCCCTTTTGGCGTTGTGTACGCCCGTTCTTTCCCTTTTGGCGCTGTGTTGCGCCCGTTCCTTCCCTTTGCCGCTGTGTTGCGCCCGTTCCTTCCCTTTGGCGCTGTGTTGCGCCCGTTCCTTCCCTTTGGCGCTGTGTTGCGCCCGTTCCTTCCCTTTGGCGCTGTGTTGCGCTCGCTCTTTCCCCAGCGCTGTCAAGCACTCGCTTTTTCCCCCGGCGCAGTCAAGCGTTCGTGCCTTTCCCTGATGTGCCGCCCCCTGATTGTGCTTTGGCACATCAGTGTTCTCTAGCTCCTTGGTTCCCCCGTGTTCTTTGGCTCCTTGATTCCCCGCTGTTCTCTAGTTCCTTGGTTCCCCGCTGTTCTCTAGCTCCTTGGTTCCCCGTGTTCTCTGGCCCCTTTGGTTCCCCGTATTCTCTGGCCCTTTTTGTGTTTGCAGGCTCTTTGGTCCCTCAGTGTTCGGTTTCGACTCTTGCCCGCCTTCCTGGGCCCCCTCCACCCGCCCGGCGTGGGGATTCTGGGCCGTCCGGTGTCCGGCCTTGGGGGGGGGGGTACTGTCAGGATGCAGCTTATTGGCTGCATGCTGAGCCTCTCTCCCTCTCTCTTGTTCCTGCGCAGCCTGATCAGTTTCACCTGGCAGGCTGCAATTAACCCACAACTGCTTCCACCTGTTCCCACCGCTTTATCAGACTCACCTCTTTCTGTTCCCGTCGCCGGTCCATAGCGTTCACTCCCTGCCAGTTTTTCTTGTCAGCTCCGTTTGTACCCGTCAGCCTGAAGACTCCTTTCACCTGGTCTTGTTACAGTCAGCCCAAAGACTTTCCGACAGTTTTGTTTTCTCCAGTATTCAGCTCAGACGTTCAGACCTCCAGTATTCAGCTCAGACGTTCAGACCTCCACCGTTCGGCTCAGACGTTCAGACCTCCACCGCTCGGCTCGGACGTTCAGCCCTCCACTGCACGGCTCGGACGTCCTGTGCTCCACTACTCGGCTCCGACGTTCTGCTCGCCACTGCTCGGCTCCGACGTTCTGCTCGCCACTGCTCGGCTCCGACGTTCTGCTCGCCTCTGCTCGGCTCCGACGTTCTGCTCGCCTCTGCTCGGCTCTGACGTTCTGCTCGCCTCTGCTCGGCTCTGACGTTCTGCTCGCCACTACTCGGCTCTGATGCTCTGCTCGGCTCTGATGCTCTGCTCGCCTCTGCTCGGCTCTGACGTTCTGCTCGCCACTGCTCGGCTCTGATGCTCTGCTCGGCTCTGATGCTCTGCTCGGCTCTGATGCTCTGCGCTCCACGGCTCTGCTCAGAGGTCCTGCTCTCCAGTGCTCGGCTCCAGAGTTCCTCCCGGTCAGTCTCTCCACACTCCTCCTGCCAGCCAGCTTCTACACCCTTCACCTCCGTCCGTTGAAAGACTCTGGTCTCATCATCCATCTTCCACACTATTCAATAAAAACTCACTCATAAGAACTGACTCTGTGTGTGCGTGCTGTGTCCGGGTTCATCCCAGAAAAATATATCATAACAATTAGGTCTTTGTTGTGCTAAGAATGAAAATAAAAATCTGTTTATGGTTGTGCAATGCTGGTTATTACATACTGTAAAACACTTTCAGTCATAGTTGCAGCTATTTAATTTGGTAGAATGGCCTCTTGTAAATTGTTTATGTCAGCAACAGTTAACAGTCAAAATTATTTACATTAACAAAGTAACCATACCTGCACAACAAGCTTCAAATGCCGTTTGCAAAAAAAAAAAAACACCCACAAGAGTTATTAGAGGCTTTATGCAACCAGGATGGAAAGTCAAGACTTGTGAAGCGCTGTTTGGTACGATCCACTGCGTGAAGGTTGCCTGCTACACGAATGCTTACAAAGGCTTTGAATTTTGAGCTGTGTTTGCTCAGGCAAGCTGAGAATTACAGCACAGTCAACACACAGGAGTAGGTGCCTTCGTGTGTTACCGTCTGCGTGTCTGCAGGGCGTTTGTTACATCTCCCTCTCATAAACAGACTATGTATATACACCAACAAAGGTCTTACGGCCTCCGGGAACAAAGCTGTAACCATACGTACCTGTTTCCCGTTCCAGAGGGACAAAAAAAAGCAGAGGATGCTGAAAGACATGACAGGGAAAGTGTTTTGCCTGGGCATGATGACATGAGACAGAGTTTGCGGCGCAGGCTTCTGTCGCTCATCGCAGAAGCATCATACGCATATCCATCCTAATGTGTGTTTGTGTGTGTGTCTGCACAGATAAGTATGTGAGTGTGTTTGTGTAAGAGATTTGAGTGCATGACTCAGCTGGAGGTAGGCAGGCGGCTCATGTTTCTTCTGCTTGGCAGGAAGCAGAGAAACGATGGAACTGACCGGAGCATTTAGGAGGCCCCGGACTCTGCCTCCGCCAACATGCAACCAACTCAAAGACGGATCTTCTGTTGTTCACAACTGACTCATTTGATTAAATGTCAGACAGACAGGTAGATGGATGAGTCTTTTTTTTTTTTTTTTTTGGGGGGGGATGTCTCAACCAGCCTTGCACATCTTCAGACTGTAATTTCTGCCCATTCTTCTTCAGCTTGAATGGGGAGCATCTAATCTAATTTCTTGCTGTCTTGCTGCAGATTCTCAATTGGATTTAGATCTGGACTTTGACTGGGTCATTCTATCACACAAATATGCTCTGATCTAAGGAGAACGACCGCACAAGCCTCAGCTCAGGCCCCCATGCATGTTTCTTCCAGGATTGTCTTGTAATTAGTTTCATCCATCATTCCATCAACTCTAATCAGCTACTGTCTAACTGCTGTATACGATCCCTAACACCCCCCTCCCCTCTCCCTCATTGTAAAGACTCGGCCTGTTTTCTATTTTAACTTGTAAAAAGAAATATTTTCCTTACACCCTACAATTATGCAGTACTTGGTGCTGATCTAACACATAAAGTCGGCTGCACTGGTGTTTGTTGGTATAACCTGAAGGAATGTGTCCAAGGAGTAGAAACACTTTTTTCAAGGCACAGTACCTAGATCAATCTTTCCCTGAGTCCCCGCTCACATTTCAGTGATGTCTCAGTGTTGTTTTCCCCAGTGCCGATGCAGACACACAGCCAAGCAAATTCATCGCCTACCAATTAGCTGCTCAGGATGAAGGACACTTGTACTGATGCTGTAGCAGATTAGGGAATCCATTACTCTTCTAACTGGGTCACATTTTGACATCCAGGTGGAATGTACTTTCTTAAATGGCTGACAGGTTTGGATAATGAATAGTGATTTATCTACAGTAGGATGGCCACTCATTTGACCCAACTACATAAAGTAAGGGTGGCAGGGCAGGTCACGACGGGGTCGCGTCAACCTCTCTAAGGCTTAGAGCTTCTGGCTAAGCGAATGAATAGATTAGTGACTCAAAATTGCCACAGGTTTGAGTGGTTGCCTGTGTTTATGTGTCAGCACTTTGATTGACGTGTTGTCTGTCTAGAGTGCACCCTGGCTCTTGCCCCGTGTCACCTGGAATCAGCTTGATGGGTGGATGGATGGACGAAGTGGCAAGTGTATCAGCGATAAGCAGCGCTACCTTTGAGGTGACAACAGATTGATAACGTTGAAGAGAATATCGCCTTTGCTGTGATGGGAGGATTTGAAAAATATGTACTGGTTTCATTTGTGTCTAAAACTAAGAAATAGAAGGCAGTTTGCTTATCTTACTACTGCATCCAGAAATGGGGATAAAAAAAAAAACTAACTGCAAATTCCACTAATGATATTATTTTAGCCCTTTTGTTTCATATAACTGAAGGTGTTGCCGTTTTTCTGCTCTAGAAGTGCTGGTTAGCCGCTTTTAGACGGTTCCAGTCTTTTTCTCTTTAATTACAGTGTTCATGCTAAGAGGGCCGCTTGCTAGCTGAAGGCTTGGAATAAAGACTCACTGAAATGGAAAGTTGATTTTCTCGAGTAAAGCAACTCTTTGAATTTTGAAAAACAAGACAGGGATGCATTTTCAGACTTGTTCATTGATTTAAAGTTGAGTGAGTGATTGCTTTAGTCTGAAGTTCTGTCCTTGAAACTCACTTTAGCTAGTAGTGTTGCCAACTCCTCAGTAGCTACTGGCTTTCTTACCAGTTACTCAATGGCGTCATCACATACAGCAGTGGCGGCTGGTGGTGGCATTTCTGTGAAGCAGCACTAAAGGTCGGAGATTCTAAATAAACTCTTCTTCAACATAAATCCAGTCCCGGTCACTTGCCTGCTGCTGGATGTTTAGGTCTAGTCAGTCTGTTCCAAGTTCCTTTATCTACTTTTTTCCCTCCATTGGAAGCCATGTGAAATTATTCTTGTATTTTTGTAAATAAGTGACTGGATTTTCATTCCCTGCACCATTTTGTCCCATGTTGTTATTTGACTCTCCCATGCAAGTGACATTCATGGCTGCACAGTTATATTGCCAAGGGTGTGACTTTGATGGACAGATAGCATGAATTAATCAGATCAGACAAAGGAATGATACAAAAAGAGAGCTCTGAATTAGACGTACTCTAAAAAAAACCTCAAAATACCATGGGAATGTATAAAAATATAAACTAAGGCACATTTAATCAGAGAACAGACTTGATGATCTGCGATAGACTGGCGACCTGTCCAGGGTGTACCCCGCCTCTCACCTATTGACAGCTAGAAACAGGCACCAGCACTCCTCGTGACCCCAACAGGGATAGACATGTTAGAAAATGGATGGATGGATGTGATAATTTTTTATTTCATGATTTATGTTTATGATGCTACACCTTTTTTTCCTGCAGTTTTAATGATGCCCTAGCACCTCCTATTGACAAGCAACCACTGACATACAGCTGGGTGAAAAAATCCGGGCTTTTTTTTTTAACCAGAAAATTATGTTTTATCTATGGAAAAAATAAGGGATTTAAGTTAGCAAACATGAACCTTTTAAACCTGAGGGTCTATTTTTTTTTAAAAAATGCATACTCTCAACTTGTACAATGCCTAAACTGCTAGCCTTGTTATAAACTGACATGAAGGTCCTGGAGGATGAGATGTGAAAATTTGAGAGTAAATTACTTTTGCTGTAAAGGACATAAACACAATAAATTGTAACTACAACATCGTGGTTACATATGTAGCAGGTTTGGTGTCCACACAACCAACAATTGAGAAGTTATACATGTTTAGATTGAAAAAAATCCATGTGGACTCCTACTGTTTGTGCCATTTTGGCACAGTTTGGCACAATTTTTAAAATTTGGAATTTATCGAAACTTCGGGATTCTATTATATCTTTGGTCAATACTTTTGTAGAGGTGTCTAAGTTTAAGATCTGGACATTTGATAAGTTTGTGTCGGTCTCAGAGTTAGTCGGCTACATGCACCTTATTGTTGCATGTAGCTCAAGCATCTTTGAAAGGGGGGTTGCGGGCTTAAGGGGTTAAACTAGCTTTTATCCTTATCATTAAACAAAATAGGACACTCTACTCCCTAGCAACTAGTCTTACCCCCTTTAGCTGAAAATCTTCAGTATGACACTTGTATCCATCTAGCAGTCTTTGACATCAATTTAAGGAAGGTTTGCCCCACTCCTTACTTTAATGTATGAGATGTTTGAAGAGTTTCTTGCATGTTTGAAGACGCATGTCATTCAGTTTAAGATCTGGGTTTTGAATCCTCTCAGGACATTCCAATTTCTTGTTTTTCATCCAGTCCTTGGTGAGTTTACTGGTGTGTTTTGACTGGCTCATTGTCATGTTCCAGGCTACAGTTCGGATTCTTTACAGATGGTCTCACATTTTCTTCATGCATGCTCGGATACACGGTAACTTTCATTGTGGAATCTCTCATGGATAGCTGCAAGGTTCTGCTAAAGCAAGCGATTCCCAAACCTTGACATGTTCAACTCTAATCATGGAATGCTGTATTTGGTTTAGGCCAAACAGTATTGTTTATTTTTTAGATCTGGTTTATATTTTAATCTCGTGGTCGACCAAGGAGACTACTACAAATACTCCTAAAGTCTGGATGGGGAGAGGTGAAGATCATTTGTTCTGACTGCAGCTAGGAGGGACTGCTACACAAGGACTAGGCCTCCTGTTAGTGCTTTGGAACAGGGAACTGGTCCCAGCAGCAGCCAAAGTTTATTGAGAGAAGTGAGATTGACTCTTTTTTTCTCCAGACATCCCTAACAACACCAAAAAAGTCACAAGATTATTTTTTTTAATCTTTAGATTGCAAAAGATGCAGATCATTTTGCTCCTTTCTTATTTAATTTCTTAGCAGTTTTGCTCATTTTGTAACAGACCTTTGGTTTGACCTTTGGTCTAAAACAAGACATTTATCAAAGACCATATGTAAAAATTTCAACCTGCCTAGTGGAGTTTTCATAATCACTTTAACAACTGAAGCTTTATGATAACTTTTTATTTATAACCTATTAAGATAAAATGTGTTGATCTGACTGTTAAATATTATCACTATGTCAACCAGCAGAAGGTTAATTAGAGATATTTTTGTTGATCAGGGACCCTAATCTCAGTAATCTCTCATATTTATATGTTAATTAGCTCAGTAAACTGATCAAAACTGGGATCCTCATCAAAATAAGCAGAAATAAAATGTATTTAAATTGTGCCTGACCATTTTAATCACCATTTATTTGCATTCTTCATAATGGAAGTATGAAAGATGATATAGAAAGGTATATGTACAAAATGAGTATGAATTTGTGAAGGAGCAAATGGACACATAGCATGAATGCTTGATAAATAAAGCAACAAAGTTGCAAATTTGGCAACGCTGACAGGGATGAACAGCATTCTTTACTTCACATGTGACATATGGGGGGGAGATAAAACATTGATTTTATTGGATCTGAACTGTCTATAACAGGTCCAAACTCAGTTAAAAATATATCAACGTAGTTACAAAAAAAAAAAAAAAGTCACACTTTGAGCACCTGGATACTGTGTTGATGGGAATTGTGTTTGAACTCTTGTAAGAACGTATCCTATTAAGGTGTGTTCACACTGAGTTAAAATGTGTCAGGCCAAGAGACAGATTTACATGATATCCCTATGCAAAGGTGCCACACAGGAGCAACGCTAAGCGAGGCCACAGAGGCAATTCTAACAATGCAAAACATTAAAATATTTGCGATCAAAGTGAAGCCAGACCGACACAACACCTGCGAGAGATACGAAGCAACAGTTGCTGGAGTTGAAAAAGATGAACTTTTGTGTCTTGTCGCGCCTTCTGGTCCTCCTTCAGTGTTCGGCTCAGGTTCAGATCAGGTTGCATTGGATTATCTCAGTTTTGCTTTTTTGCGTTAACGCACAATATTGGTGTTCACTGTGTGAACTCAACAAGATATGGATTCTCCTCTGATTAATGATATTCTGCCATTATTTTGATGTTAACACATGAGGACCTTTGCTTGGTCTTTACTTTTTTCTGGGCTAGGGTTTAGGTTTAACACTAAGGTCTCAATTAGGTTTAGGTTAGGGTTAGCTATGTACTGGTAAAGATTAGGGTTAGGCCATAGAACGGCTTAAAATGAATTGAAATGGATGTCAAGGCAAGGTCCGATCTTTGTATTTTAAACTAAGATGTGTTTGTGCGCGTGTATGTCTATCGTTGGGGGACCAAAACTTGACAGTAAACCAACGTTGTGTGGATAGTTGGCATTGTGAGGACATTTTGCAAAGTCCACACAATGAAATACTATATATATATATATATATATATATATATATATATATATATATATATATATATATATATATATATATGGGGGCTCCCTGGCACCCACCTTTAAAACATATAAATGTTTCGATAAATATCCCTCTTGTCACATTGCCAAGTATTAAGCAAGTTGGAATAAAGTGCTGACCTTAAGGGAAGGCTTCTAGGTCGACACGTACTTTTCCATTTACACCTCTGGGCAACTTTGAAACACTACATCCTGACATAGCATGCATGTTTTTGGGCTGTGGGAGGAATCCAGAGAAATCCCACGCAGGCGGCACGGGGAGAACATCCAAACCCAACACAGAAAGACACAAAACTGACACTTGTCCTGTGAGACAACAGTGCTAACCATTTTCCTATTATATAAATCCAGACTCCACTTCACAGTTTCCATTTATATCCCAGCTTGGTTTGAAATAATTACTACCTAATGTCCTTGTTATCAAATGAAAGCCATATTTTAACTCTGTAAATGACTTTCATGTGCTATATTTGACAGCATATTATGAAACAAGTTTGACCCATTTACTAATTATGATGCAGTCAGTGGTTAACAGCATTACTTTCATCCCCACAGATAACTGCTAAAAAGCACAATTATACCAGACCTATGCTTTTACAAGACAGATTCACACTGGCAGATGCAATGGATGGTGCAGGTTTTGGGACTGTTTATAAATAACAAAACATGTCATCACAGATTATCTTGTTTATCTTTTCTTTATCCTTTTCTCTGAATTTGTGACAGTTGTTATTTTTTGATCCCCCAGAAAGCTGAAAGGTATTCACAGCCCTTGAGCTCTTACATTTTGTGTTATAACTAAAAAAGACTGTATTTTGGGGGATTTCAAGTGATATGCCCACACAAAGTAGTGAATTATTCTGAAGAGGGTTTAAAAGCTTTGAAAAGAAGAATTTAAACCCTTTGGATTTAACACCCTTTTATCAATACTTTGTAAAACCACCTTTTACTGCAATTACAGCTTCAAGACTTTGAAGGTATGTTTCTACTAGGTTTGCACATCTGCGAACGTCAATTTAAAACTCTTTACATGGATTCTCAAATGGATATGAATCTGGACTTTAACTAGGCTATTTTAGCACATGAAAATGCTTTGATCTAAGCCATCCCCATGCAGCTGTAGATGAATTGTTTAGGATTGCTGTCCTGCTGGAAGGTGAACCTCCACCTAAGTCTCAACTTGATTGCAGCCTCTAATAGGTTTTCTATCAGGATTTCCTTATATTTAGCTGCATCCATCTTACCATCACCACTGCTCTGCTGGCCTTTGCTGAGGAAACTCATCATAGCATGATGTCACCACCACCATGTTTCACCGTAGTAAGTTTAGGCTGAGGCAACGTCTTTGTTTATAAGCCACACATGACATTTTTTGCATACAGGACAAAAGACATTCCCATTCTTCTTACGACTCCCTTTTTACCACCATTAGGGTATGTTACATCCAAGAAGGGCACAACATATTTGAGGACACGGATCAACATTAGGGTTCGAACTTTGTTTTTATTTAAATACTATTTCTTGAATTTCATTTGTTCAGTTGTTTCTTACTTTCTGGGAAGAAAAAGAGACAATTAGACCCTCGATTTTCACGTGTCACATAAAGAAACAAAACCTCAAAGTATAAAACAGAATGATGGACTTGGTGAGCCGGTCAAACAGAACAAAACAGTACGGCAGGGGGCCAACACCATACAGGGCTGTAGAAGCCACTGCCAGTATCGGGCTAAAAAGTAATAAACAACCTATTGCAAAACAAAGAAGCAAAAACAGGACAACCGGTCCCACAAGCCCAAAATGTCAACAAAAAGAAAAAGAAAAAAAAACAGGGCTAACAAAACTAGCACATGTCAGGCTGAGGCAGCCGGCTGCGTCCTATAGCCACTGCTACGTGTGCGCACAGGCAAGACGCATCCTGGTGGTGGAGCGAGCGAGGGACAGTGAGCGGGTAAAAACGCAAAAACGAGAGGGAGTCAAAAAGAAGAAAAAACAAAAAAACGACCTCCTGCTGCGATCCTGAATGCCAACCTATTTATAGACAGTGGAAAACAGCGCCTCGGCTCAAATCAATTAAACACTCATGACAAAATATATGCAATCAACCAAACCCCAAAACATCATAAAGACAAAGAAAACAATTTAACTAAAATCTACAACCAAAACAATCTGTAATAAAAAATAGAATGTGCCCAAAGAACATAACAGGGTATATTTGTGGAGAAAACTCATAGCACTTGTCCAATAAACATATTAGTGCACCTGAGTTCTGGATCTCTTCAGCTCCTCCAGAGTTGTCACTGGCCTCTTGGCTGTTTCTCTGAATAATGCTATTCTTTCCTATCCTGTCAATTTTGCAGGACAGGAATGTTGTGGTAGGTTTTCCACTGTAAACGGTTTAAAGCTCCAATCTCCAGTGCTCATTGGGTGAGAGGTGGTGCCCATCCTTAACAGGCCACTAGTCCAAACACAGGGCCTGTCATGATTCGATTTAATTTTCCAAACCCACGTGCAGAATCAACGGGACACAGATGGTAAGGCTCAAAGACAGTTTATTGCAAAGGTAAACTGGGATTTTGGATGGAACTGGAAAGGCAAGAGGAGCTGGTTCAGTGATGTCTGGAAAGGAGAAGATGAATGAGTGGCGATGAAGATTGGAATAACAGTATGAGAGGAGTGACTGAGTGAAATATGGCTTTCTTGAGCCTGGGGACAGTGGTGAGGGGATGAAGTGATCCAGGGGGGATTATCTTGGAGGCAGAGAAGATGATTCAGGGAATCTGAGGAGTTTCTGTGGAGGACAACTAGGGAATCTCAGAGGTTTTGAAAGCGGAAGGATAGGACGCTGGAGAGAGGGTAAGCGGGAGGAGGAATGAGCCAAGGAGCTGCTGTGGACTGCTGTGGAGGAGTGAAGTTCCTGGAGAGAGTCTGTGACGGTGATTATAGCTGAGAAGATCCAGGACGAAGGTAAACAGAACCTGGGGGCAGAAAGAGCACAGGGAAGCTGAATAAAAGGTAGGAGAAATAATTCCTTCTTTAAAACCTAGATGAGGGATTTGACTGTGCCACAAGGGTTGATCATCAAGAGAGACAGTCCTGCAGCTCCTTACATCCCCAGCAGCAGCAGCAGCAGCAGATGAGAGTGACGGTTGTCAGGTGCACCTGTCGGCAGCCGGTCCGCCACGCCTATCAGCCGGGATACACTGTTCCAGGAAACAGACTCACACAAACACAACACGCAGACCAACACCCCAGAATCACGACAGGGCCCTCACAAGTCAGCAAATAATTTGTGTGTTTTTATTTCCTAAATATATGCAAAAAGCTTGGATGGAGAAGGCTAAAATTTGAACACAAATATCACACGTAATAATCTGCAACTTTACGAAGCAGGCCTCTAAAAGCTTCTTTGTATGGAGCCATTTCGTCTTCGAGCTATAAGGCATGTCGGTTTACCTGGTGTGAGCAGAGTTGGTGAGTTACTCTATTCTGAGAATCTAAAGCTTTAGAAAGCCCGACCATGAAGCAAAATTAATGTTTTTTAAGCCTGTAGTTGATAGATAGCATCTGCTTTACTGCTGTTGGGTAACAGCAGAAAGGACAAGCCCTCTACCTGTGAGGGATGATGATAACACGTGTTGTGTAACGGTGTTGTTGTTTTGGGACACAAAGACGGACGATCCAAGCAGTGAGTCGTGTAGAATTTCCCGAGAATATTGTGCCACTGTGTGTGTGTGTGTGTGTGTGTGTGTGTGTGTGTGTGTGTGTGTGTGTGTGTGTGTGTGTGTGTGTGTGTGTGTGTGTGTGTGTGTGTGTGTGCTGCGAATGAATAATGCATGATGCTCAGCTGTGTTTGCATGTTGGGTAACACCCACTTAATCAAGAAGAGAAAGACAGATAAAGATGGAGTCAGCAAGAAGTGGAGCGATGATTGCAATTTAAATGCAAGACACGTTCTAAAATTAACTAATGAATAAACAGAAAAACACTATTCTGCTCGTCAGAGGTTAAGCTATATGTGGCAGTCATTAATTGTTGAAAGGAACGAGTTTATCTTTATAATAGACTGCACTGAATGTTTTACAGACTGCCAAGGAGTCCATATGGACACTTATACTCTAATCATCAGTGAAGTATTTGTTTTATCCATGTGTATTTGACAATCTACAACCAAAAATATTAAAATTCAATTAAAATGTTGATTTTGAATGTACACTAAAAATATTTTAGATTTATAGGATTTACAAAATATTAGATTTAGATTTAAAAAAACATGTAAATGAAAAACAAACCTACTTCTCTGGACATAATTTGATTTTAACATTTATTGTCAGGTTTACCTTACCCAGAAATTGTTCTGCAGGTTGATAAAATATCTTCGGTCTGAAGAAGCCCAGTCGATTGCATCAATTTGTTGCTTTGCAGTCATAACTGATGCTGGAGGAGCATGTGCGACAGAGGGGAAGTAACCATTGACTTTAAACAAGATCAAAACATTAGCACAACCAGGATTAGAATAAATGTCATTTCTACCACAACCTCTTGGTGGCTGAGATGACATGGATGTTTTAACAGACTAAGGACCTAAAAGGAATAGTAGCAGTAGGTTAAGATATAAGACAAGTTGGACTACAAACTTCAATGTTAACATTTAAAGGCAATTCTAAATAAATTTGTTTTTAACCTTGATTACTCAGGGTTTCCTCTGGGAGTTTGTTCCAGATAAATGGATCATAGGAACTAAATGCTGCTTCTCCATGTTTGGTTCTGGTTCTAGGTATGCAGAGTAGGCTGGAGCCAGAAGACCTGAGTGGTCTGGAGGGTTGATACACTGATAACAAGTCTGTGATGTATTTAGGTGCTTAGCCATTCAGTGATTTTTAGACTAACAGAAATATTTTAAAGTCTATTCTCTGAGATACAGGGAGCCAGTGTAAGGACTTTAGAACTGGGGTGATGTTCTCTACTTTTTTAGTCTTGGTGAGGAAGCAGGCAGCAGCGTTCTGGATCAGCTGTAGCTGTCTGATCCACTTTGAGTGGGTAGACCTCTGAAAACACCGTTGCAGTAATCAATGTGACTAAAGACAAACACATGGATGAGTTTCTCTTGATCTCGTTGGGACATCAGTCCTTTAATCCTGAAAACGTTCTTCAGGTGGTAGACGGCTGACTTACTGTCTTTATCTGTCTTTCAGATAAAGGTTCAGGTCTGAGTCCATCACTACACCCAGATTTCGGGTCTGATCACTAGTTTGTAGTTGTAATAACTCAAGCTGTGTGCTGATTCTAGTTTGTTCCTCTTTAGGTCCAAAGATAATAACTTCAGTTTTGTTTCTGTTCAGCTGGAGAAAGTTTTGGCCCATCCATGCATTGATTTGTTCTAAGCCTCCGTTCAGTGCATGGATTGGTTCAGAGTCACCTGGTGACATCGTGACGTAGAGCAGTGTATCATCTGCATAGTTATAGTAACTAATCTTGTTTTTTGTTATAACCTCAGCTAGTGGAAGCATAGAGATATTGAATAGAAGGGGTCCCGGGATTTAACCTTGAGGTACCCACGTGTGACTTTTGTCCGCTCTGATGAGAAGTTACCTATTGACACAAAGAAGTCCCTGTTCTTTAGGTAGGATTTGAACCAACTGAGTGCTGTACCAGAGAGTCCGACCCAGCTCTGCAGTTGGTTTAATAATATATCATGTCAATACATAAGTGTAAAATGCTGCGCTGAGGTCCAGCAGAGCTAGCACATTTGTTCTTCCACAGTCTGTATTTATGTGGATGTCATTAAACTCTTTGATGAGGGCGGTCTCAGTACTGTGGTGAGCACGGAAACCAGACTGAAAAACATCAAAGTGGCTGGTCATTGTAAGGAAGCCATTTAACTATTGAAACACGGCTTTTTCAATAATTTTACTGATAAATGGCAGGTTGGAGATAGGCCTGTAATTCTGCAGGTGTGATTTGTCCAAATTGCTCTTTTTATCAGTGGTTTAATAACCACTGCTTTTAAAGCCTTGGGGGAAACAGCTGATGAGAGGGATGGATTTACTATTTGGATCAGGTCAGATGCAATGACAGCCGGGACTTTTTAAGGAAGTTTTGAGATGGGCCTGTAGTTCTGCAGTAGTAATTTGTCCAAATTGTTCCTTTTTCACCAGTGGTTTGATAATTGCTGTTTTTAGAGACTCGGTGAATACACATGAGAGAAGGCATGTGTTTATCATCTGAGGCAAATCAGATGTTTTGGCAGGCAAACCCTTCTTAGAGAAAGCTGTAAGTAGAACATCTAGACAGGAGGAGGAGAAGGAACTTAGCTAGTGTAAGATTTCTGGTGTAAGGTTTTGTGGTTTACTTGGCTGAATTGAGACAGTTTGTCTAGATCAGTTCTAAAACAGGCCTAGAGTACATTCCATGGGAAATAAACTTAGACAGGTTAATGGTAGTAATAACTCGCTCTATTTTCCATTTAGCAAAAAAGACAGAGCTTAACTCAGATGTTCTGAGCTTGAATAATGTTCTCAAGGAAAGCAAAACTGGGTACAAAATGTAAACATCAGCAGAGACTGGATTTTTCTTCAAATCACATATAGTTAAACACAAACAAAGCAAGCCAGATGTGGTTGTCATAAAGCAAAGAAAGTGTGCATAGTTATTGACATCACTAGCTCCGACCAACAAAAAGTCACACCAAAACATACACGTACTGGCCAAGGAAAGCTTTCTGTATAAAAGCAGAAACAAAACAACATGAAAAATACATCATCAAAGACAATGCTGAACTTAGAAGAACTGAGCAAGGAAAACTTTTGATCGAAAGAAAAGCAAGGAGTTTATGGAAGTGAAATCTCCATTAATGGTTCTTTCCAGGAAAACAAAATAAATGGGAAGAGTGGGTTACACTTAGCCAGGTGTACTTTCTATGGGAAAGAAAAACACAAAGCGAACACAAAATCAATGACAGTAAAGGTTCTGTTCGAGATTCCGTCCAGAGAAAAACCCATGCAGCTAAACACAAAAGCACCAAGCAAGAAGAATGCATTATAAGAAAAAAACACAACAAAGAGTATACATTCTTGATAGCAGCAATAGCTCTGCCAGTTACTTTGCAGGAAAGACATGCAGCTGAACAAGAAGCACAAGGCCAGGTGTACTTCCATGGAAAAAAGCACACAGAGTGAGATTAAAAGGTTAATGGCAGAAGTAACTGTTTATCACTAACAGTCAAAAGTTTGGACACGCCTTTGGCTTTCAAATGCTTTTCCTAATCTGTATCACTCGCTACACTGTAGATACATAGTGAAGGCATCAAAACTATGAAACCAAAGTATAAAGAATTATCTAGCAAACACAAAAAGGGAAATAACTGGATAAAATAATTTGTATATTTTAGATTCTTTAAAACAGTCTCCCTTTCATTTTGACCTTCTCTCAATGAGCTTCATACAATTTCTGAAACCCCTATCAGTCAACCATGATAAGATTTAAACATCAATGTTTAGTGCATGATTCTGTGGCCTCTTTGCTTTAATTTGACAACAAAATCGAGATCTGAATAAACATATACTAATGTTATTGTAAGCACCTGCACAGCTAGAAAGTATCACTTTAAGCCTTTGACAAACACACCCACATATTCCGCTGCATATAATTATCAGGCAATCAATCTAATCAGAGTTCTCAGGTGTTAAGAAACACAACAACATAAAGAGTCACAATCAGCTTTCGGCACGGAAGTAAGAAAGGGGAGAGACAAGTCCAATCAGAGCGCAGAGGGCGATGTAGACAGAAAAGGAGCCTAAAAGAAATAGCAGCTTGACACTCATCTTGTATTAATATACTACATTAGGAGAGCTATGACGAATAATGAATCTAAAGGGACTACTGCAAAATAAATTATTCTGAGATTTCTAAAATTACTTTCTTCAAATTCAGAAATTAGCATATACCAATTTTGCCAAGATTTTAAAGAATTGTGGGGGGAAAAACACAGATGACGATAATGATGGTGATGTCACAGCTTTGTAAGCTTCTAATATGTCAGTTAACAACATTAAAGTTAAATGAAGGCAAATTTGTGTTTTTTTTAAGGCAGCGCCTCAAACAAACTTTTGTTTTCCTCATGTGACATCGTGGGAAAGAAATCTGGCAAAAAGATCTGTAAATCTGTGGACTTCCACAAGCCTGGTCCATTCTTGGGTGCAATTTCAAGATGCAGGAAAGTGCCACGTGCATTTTTCATCTGTTCAAATAATTCCACGTACAGCATAGGACTGTCCAGGCGTCACCTTGTTCAGAAAGGAGACGGGGTCTGGAGACACAGGCAAAAAAATTGTGTGAATCAACCCAAGAACAAAAGCCAAAAACCCTGGGAAACTGGTAGGAGAGTCTCATTATCCACAGTGAAATTAGTTTTTACCTATATGGGCTGAAAGGCCAAAAGCAACATAAAAAAGTAAGATTACACCTTACAAATGCACTCAGGGACAAATTCATCACTTTATAGAGACATGTCCTGTGGTCTGTTGAAACTAAAACTGAAGTGTTTGGCAATAATTTGCATAATGACATTTGGAGGAAAAAGGGGGGAAGCTTGCAAGCCTGAGAACACCATCCAAACTGTGAGATATGGGGTTGGCAATACTATGCTGTGTGGGTGGTTGGCTGGATGAGGGAGGGGTGCCCTTTAAAAAATAGAGGACATTAAGAGGAAGAACCATTATGTGGAAATAGCAAAATAACATCCCAAGATACCAGCCGGGTAGTCAACGCTTGGGCACAGAGATGGACTTCCAAATGGACAATGGCTCTTAGAATACCATGAAATTACTTACAAAGTGGTTTAAGCACAACAAAGTCAATGCTTTGGCGTGTCCACCAGAAAGTTTTGATCTCAGTCACAATTTGTTTGCAGAGAAGAAAAGGTAGGTGTGTGCAAAGCAGCCTGCAAACCTCCTTCGGTTACAGCAGTTCTGTCGGGAGGAATGGGCCAAAATTCCAATAAAGTATGGTGAGAAGCTTGTAAAAAGATGCCCCAAAATGTTTGACCCAAGTGTTGAAGACTGAAAGGCAATTGTATCAAATTCTGAGGAAATGCATGTAAGTTCTCATAGAAAAGAAAGTAAAAATAAGGTGTAATTCTTCCTCTCTTTGTTCTGACATTTAGCACATATAAAAAAATGGGTAATTCTAACTAAGCTAAAGCCAGAAATGTTTAGTCATATTTAATGTCAAAAGACAGGTTATGTATGCTTTTATACAGGTGAAGTTTGGGTTTCAGCTGCAATCTTGGTTTGACGGTGACAAGATATTTGTTTTATTTATTTATTATTATTATTATTATTATTATTATTATTATTATTATTATTATTATTATTATTATTATTATTATTATGATTATGATTATTATTTGCTCATCTTGACTTTATTCCTTTCCTTTTATGAAAATATATAAATAAACTTGCTTTTACTTCTTGTTTCTATAACAGCATGCTTCATTTTCCCGTGTCTCCTCATTTGTTCCAGATATACCTTTCTGAAAAATGACTTATTAGAGCAGACTTTATAAAGTACTTTGACATGTGTTGTAAATTAGAGCTATATAAATCACCTGTACTGAGTTGAATTAAAGGTTTCCCTTTTGCATCCAATAGCCTAGTTGAAATTCCTCTGTAATGTCTTTGTACATGTGAGTGTAAAGTTTTAAATGTATTATCATAGAGCCAGAGATGACGGCTGGCTATGGATTCACCTGTTTTGTCTTCGCATTTAATGCTAAAGGCACAATGGTTTTGCTTGTGACGTGCCTCTGTTGTATCCTCTGCATATTACTGTAACTGTCATGTGAGACTGAGAAACAGAAGTCCCATAAATCATTTAAGTACTTTTGGGATGTTTGACATAAATTAACAAATCTCCTTTTTCCTCCTTAGCCATTAAATGTTCTCAGCTCAACAGATTGTGCTGCAGCACTTTAAAATATCAGGCTTGCAGTCTTACTTGTATTAACAAGTTTAGCAACAGTTTTTTTCTTTTATTGGTTTCTTACCTGGTGTTGATATAAGTCATAATAAAGCGAGTTTGGAAAAGAAACAAGATCTGTTCAAACACAGCTGAAGCATTATTGATGTATGCCCTTTCTGTCCTTGTAAATAACATCTGGAAGCAGAAAGGACAACTCAGACCCCGTTGAGAGACGGTCTGTTATGTTGTTTCGGTAAGTAAGTGACGCTCACATAACAGAAGGCCCAGAGGGATAGAGTCTGAGAGCATGGTCATTTCTACATGTATATGCAGGGTTGAATTTAATCGCATGTGGAATATCTATTGCAGAAGGTTACATAAACTTAAAAAGTAAAACACACAAGAGTAGCATTCATAAGATCAAACTGTGACTGCTGGAACTGAACGCATTTAGGCATCTAGACTAGGTGAAGACTACTTGCTGAACATAAAAGCGAGCATCTGAATTAGGAATAAAGGAGAATCTAGATGATTGTGAACATGTCATGACTTTAAAAAGACCGATCTGAGTATTTCAGAAACTTTTCATCTGCTAGGGTTTTAACATTACCTTCTTTTAGGTTGAGAAGAAATTGGGTAAAATACCCAGTGAGGACCAGTTGTGTGGACAAAAATACCTTGTTGGTGTCTGAGGAGGATGGCCAGACTGGTTATGCTGCAACCAAGGTATGCAGAACACCATCACTCACTACACAGCATGTTGACAGATAAGCCAAAGTGGCCAGAGAGCACGCTGGGTGCTACGCCTGTCAGTGAAGAACAAGAAACTGGGGCTGTATTTCACACAGGTTCACCATAATTGAAAAAAAAAAAAAGAAAATAAATTTGACTGGTCCAATGAGACCTATTGCCATGGAATCATACTGAGCATGCATGAAGCGACAGTGAAGAGGAAAACTCCCCTTTAACAGGAAGGAAAACCTCCAGCAGAACTAGGCTCGGAGTGAACAGCTTTCTATCTCGACCAACTGGGGTTCAGAGAAGACAGAGCAGAGACACAAACAAAGCACAGAAGCACGCATTGATCCAGGAATCTTTTCCATGTTATATGATAATGGCAGCTGATCTTCCCCCCTGGATGGTGTCACAGCTTCGCCAGACCAGATCTAACTACTAGGAAGAGAAAAGAGACAGAGAACATAAAGTTAAAAGTTGAAATAACAACAAGCAATGCAAATTGGAGAACAGTGGAACTCAGCAGAATGAGAAAAATAGACCCTGATGTCCTCCAGTAGTCTGAGCCTATAGCAGCATAACTACAGAGATAACTCAGAGTAATCTAAGCCACTCTAACTTAACCTGTCTCTAGCCAGATTGTTTTTTCCTGCGTCGCTCTCGGGTTACCTTCGGTGTGAGTGGTTTAAAATAGCACGTCGATAAAGATGACAGACAAGTGGCTTATCCAATCATATGCAAGGATTTTTGATAAGGCCCAGCCTTCAATAAAGGTTAACTCTAACTATAAGCTTTGTTAAAAGGGCAAATTTTAAGTCTAGTCCTAAAAGGGTGTCTGTCTCATGGACCAAAACTGGGAGTTGGTTCCACAGGAGAGGAGCCTGATAGCTAAAGCATCTGCCTCCCATTCTACTTTTAGAGACTCTAGGAACCACCAGCAGACCTGCAGTCTGAGAGCGAAGTGCTCTGTTAGGAACATACGGGGTAATCAGAGCTCTGATATATGATGGAGCTTAGTTATGAAGGGCTTTTTACGTTAGAAGAAGAATTTCAAATTCTATTCTTGATTTAACAGCAAGCCAATGAAGGGAAGCTAAAATTGGAGAAATATGATCCCTCTTGTTGATTTTCATCAGAACTCTTGCTGAAGCATTTTGGATCAGCTGAAGACTTTGAACTGCATTTTGTGGACTTCCTGACAGTAAAGAATTACAATAGTCCAGCGTTGAAGTAACAAATGCATGGACTAGTTATTCAGCATCACTACTGAACAAAATATTTCTAATTTTGGCAATATTAGATTCCAATACCTTGGAAACCTGTTTAATATGGGATTTAAATGACATGTCTTGGTCCAAAATAACACCAAGGTTTTTTATTTTATTACCAGAGGCCAAGTTAATGGCATTGAGATTAGGCGATTGATCAATAAGTTTATTTTTTATGGACTCCGGTCCAAAGATGACAACTTCTGTCAAGTCAGAATTTAAAAGCAGAAAATTTAAAGTCATCCAGGTTTTGATGTCATCAAGACATACCTACAGTTGAAGAAATTGAATGGATTCTTCAGATGTACGGATAAATATAGCTGAGTGTCATCAGCATAACAGTGGAAATGAATCCTATACTGTCTGATAATTTTACCAATCGGAAGCATATATATATGGTAAAGAGAATTGGCCCAAGGACTGAACCTTATGGTACTCAACAAGTAACCCTGGAGTTTGAAGAAGATTTATTATTAGCATTAACAAACTGGAATCTGTCAGACAGATAGGATTTAAACCAGCCTAATGTTTTTCCCTTAATCACTACAGTATGTTCAAGTATTAACAATCAGAAGCAAGCTTCATTTTTGGTCATTGGACTTTTTTAGCCTGCATACATAACTGGCTCTCTGGTCTTCTTTGAATATTCCACTCTGACAAACATAAGGAATCACCTCTACAAGTAGAATAAAGCACTGGAGGTAAGTATCCACATTAGTACTGACTAACTGTAAAGTACTTCCATCCCTGCTGGGAAATCTTAAAGTCATGTTCTTGTTTTGGTCCTCCCCACAAGGCAACAATAACAGCCTGGATTTAGCGCTGATGGAATACAGTTCAATCATTTGCACTTCCATGTAGACTTTTTTCCCCCTCTGGGGCTTTCTCTCAAACATTGCCCCCCTTTTCTCTCTTCACTATCTTCCACCCTTCAAGCCAACCAGGACCTTAAGCATATTGTGGCTAATAATGAGATGATTTTTACAATGTTGTGAAAAAATAATTGCCTTGTTACTGGTCTCTTTCTTTAACTTTTTTGTGACATTTTAATATATTTCAGAGCATCAAACAAATCATGTTAACAAACAGATAAATGATAACCTTAGTAACTACAAAGTGTTGTTTAATTGAGATTTAGGTTATAGGGGAAAACATATCCAAACCAAGATGGGCCTATGTGACAAAGTGATTGCCGCTCTTTGTTATATCTGATTAAGTGTGATGAATCAAATGGTTTGGTGCAATTAGCATTCACACCCACGCAGGATTACCAACTGACCTGTAAAATTGAGAAATTACTTAAATAGGACGTGACAACATGAATTAGGCTAAAACACGATATGTCATGTCCATAAAGATGTCCATAAGGCTTTAGGGGTCCAGCAAACACAGTGAGATTCATTATAAATGAACGAGGAAAACATGTAACAGAGGAGCACTTTCCTAAAATTGTGGCTGGCCAACCAAAATGTACTCCAAGAGTACATCAACAACTCATCCAGGAGGTCACAAAAGAACCCAGACCAACATCTAAGTCTAAAGCACTGCAGACCTTACTTGCTTTAGATACGTAATGTTTATGATTCAGCAATATCAAAGAGACTGGGCAAAAATGTCTTTTAACTTTTAAAAAATAAATAAATAAATTGCTTTTAAAAACATAAAGATCCTTAAGACTTTGAGAGAAATATTACGTGGACTGACAAGACAAAGGTGTAACTTTCCAGGGAATGGGAGCAGAGTTTAATCTGGGCAAAAATTCAGGATTTTAGAAAAAGAGCATCGTACTGACAAACATGGTGTTGGTTGGGTTGTGATGGTCTGGGGCTGCTTTGCTATTGTACTTTGCTGATTCAGGTGGCACAATGACTGATTTTATTGGGATAGTCACACATTTTGCTTTCTAGGAGACAATCAAGAAGGAAAATCTCATGAACTATGAGTTCATGACCACGAGCTCAAGCATACCGGGAATATGCAGCCTTATAATGATGTGATTGACACCAATATCTAGACCTCTGAATGGCTAGAAAAAAACAAACCAATTATTGCAAACCCTCAATCACAGTTGTCGCGACCAAGGGTGGCACAGCCAGCAGTTTTAGGATGGCTAAAACTATAATAAGTGAAAATCATCACTTATTATATTATTATTATTGTATTATATCACTTATTAGTGAAATCATCATTTCAAACTACATTTCGTATTTACTGAAGAAGTTGTCTTTGTCAAATGCATTTGACAATTTGAAACATATAAGTGTGATGAAAAGTAAAAACAGAAGAAATCTGCACAAAGAGAAATACTTCCTCACTGCACTGCACGTCCCTGGAAAAAGGCAAATAATTTCATTGCTGTGATTCTTTATTCCTCCTGTGTAACAGAAACAATATTGGCAGAATGAGAAGTCTCAGCACACATAACTGTGCATAGTAACACAGACATTGTAAAGCTGAAAAGCATAAATGATACATTTCTGTTAGAAAAGGTGTTAAAGTTTAAAATCGGCCTAATGCAGCATTTGATTTTATCTGTATGAAGGATTTGATTATGAGTTTATGTATGGCTACTTCTACTTTATGTTGCAGGTAAGACGGTTACTGCCAGGAATCACTCCGCATGGCCACACTTAAAAAAATATTCAACCATCCCTTTAAATCGGTAAAACCTGCCTCCAACGAACAGTGAATATCACACACATGTAGTATCTTGGTGGATGCATCCCATTATGAAGTGCAATTATTGCGAAACTCTGTTTCCATGGGAACCTGTTTGGTCCATTCACATATTACACCTTATGGTGGTGAAATTGTTCAAGTAAGACTTGTCATACTCTTCATTTTTTTAGCAAACATATTGAGCACAGTGGCCAAAAATATTTTCATAGGGTCAAACTAGATCTCATTTTCTCTGCTAACATCAGATAGAAAGAAAAAAAAACAACAACAATAACTCAGCTGCGTTCTGGGTTGCCTACCTGCACAAACCTTGCAACCAATTGGCAGAGTTGCAATATGGGGTCTGTGGAGAATTGAGCTAATTTTAGGTGCAGCAATATGTAGACCAGGTGGACATGCGTGGCCTACCTAGCCAGCTCTGTTTGGCTGCATATTATCTTAACAGCAGTGGACGTGAATAGACTTGGTAGAAGCTGAACTGATGACCCACATTCTCCACTAAAAGATCTAAATCCTGTTCTGTTTTACATTTAGTTGGCTGCTAAAGGCTTTGCTTTCTCTATATAAACATGCTGTATCTCACCCTCTTTCTGTGAATGCCATGACACAGCTCTTTCACTTTGTCCCTGTCAGTTTATTAGGTTTATTGTTATATGAGGTTTTGGATAACTTACGGATTAAATGCAAATATCTTGGTGAATTATTTATACCCATTGAACTTTTTCACATTCTGTCACATTACAACAAACTTCAGAGTGTCTCATTGGGTTTTTATGTCCTAGAAAAACACTGACAGGTGCATGATTTGTGAAGTGGAAGGGCAATGACAACTGAATGTTAAACTTTTGAGATTTTTATTTGGTAAGAATTTTGAAACCATTCATTATTTTTCCTCCATTTTGCAATTCTGAAAGCACTTACTTCCGACCAATCGCACAATATCCCCTGAAAATACATTAAAGTCTGTTTTCAATACTTTCACAAGTCACTCTGACCCGTGGGCTTGAATTCATCTCTCTGGTTCCTCAAGAAAGTATTTTTTAGGCTCAAAATCTATGAGCAAAGAAAAGGGTAAATAATCATTTTCATTGTCTTCCAACCCCCCCGACATTTATGTTGTACTAAGGCAGTGGTCGGAACTTGCATTTCCCAGTTGGTAATGAGAAAAGGGGATGGGCACACTGAAATTACTGTTTGTAGGCACATGCAAAGGCCTGCTCATTCATTTATTTATGCATCGCACAGAGAGGAGCTTTCTGTGTCTGAGAGTTACAGCCTTTTGCATTCTCTATTTTCGTCTGTTTCTGACAGCATCTCTCTTTTTGCAGCCTCACACCAAAAGAGTATCATTCTGCTTTTTGCAGTTTACCTGCAAAGCCACCTCCTTTTAGGTAGTCTATTTTGAGAGCTTGCTAATAATGCAGCAGAGTCATGGAAAACAATGCTGCACCAGTCATAAGTTTACATACACAGGAAAATGACATTAAACTGGGGTTTTAATATTTTTGTAAACTGGCAGGGTGACAATATTGTATCTATGCTCAAATATATACTGTGAAATTCAATAAATTGGAATATTATTGAAAACTTTAATTTATTTCAGTAACTCAATTCACTCAGTAAAGCACATTAAATAGATTAATTGCAAACATAATGGTGGTTTTAAGTCTTTAATTTTGTTAAGTATGATGATTTTATGCATACAGCTAATGAAAATTTTCACATTTAATATTAGAATATTACATCAGAGCCATAATAAAGAAAATTATACAGAAATCTTTATTAAAAATGATGTTTAATACCTGGCTAAAGGTTGATATTTCCATAAGGTATGTTCCTTTTAATCTGACAAACAAGCTTTCTTTAGAACTCACATTCACATTTATTGAAAATGACTGCATGCATTCAACAACTTAAAGACATGTCTCAGTGTAAGTTGTAGAGAAACCACTCACTTCATATAACCATAAATAGCGTCTTTACTGGTGCAGGGCTTTTCTCTTGGTCAGCACCTTCATAGTCAATGTTGATGTCAAACTTGCTTCTAACTCGTGTCCGACATCTTTCACTTTATTCATTATGTTCACTCTCATAGGACCAGAAAATAAATGAAGAGGAGACGGGTAGACCTTCTTTTCGCATTACAAAATGTCGGGCATGTCATGGATGAGAATTTGACATCTTAGGAAAGACAAAAAGACAAAGGAAACCTTTTAATGAAAAGCCTTATAGTGAAAAAAAAAAACTTTTTCATCGGCACTGAATATGCAGCATATCACACAAGTGATCTGCGCAATCACTGTAGGGTTATCACTTCTCTGTAAATGAAAAATAAGAAAAATCAAAAGCGTTAAATATTTTTTACTTATACTCGGCTAACCAATTAATATGGTTCTCAAACTGTTCTACAAATATCACTGCTGGTAGCTTTTACGATAGTGTAAAACCAGGAATAAGTACTGGTGGCTATCCCTAAAACTCTTGAATATACTTTGTCTGTGTGGTTGTGCGGCCTATAACATGGCCATAATATAACATTTCTCTATATAAAAAAATCTTTATAATGTTGGTGTCATATAATATTCAAATCTTTATTTTTGTTGAGCTTCACCTGTACTGTTGTCTTACTGCTTTAGAACATGCACGCTGGAGCGCTTGGTACTCTGTGTGATGGTGCTTGAACCAATGACTTCCATTTTTGAACAGCATGCCCCAGAATTTTAATTTAGAAACGCAAATCTGGCCTCTCTCATGCAGTGGCAGACCCCACGCTGCTGGGGCGTGGTTTCTGTGAGTGGGGGGTGGGAGCAAACGCCACGCTAAGTTTTCAAACTGCCCAATGTGGGGAAACAAGGAAATAACCTTGGGAGAGAAAAATCACCGTCGGAAGAGTGTCGACTGGGATGATAACGGGCTGCTGCATTTATTAGACAGAACTGAACCGGTCTGTTTGGGCGGACGCACAGGTTTTCTTGGAACCTTTGATAAGATTTAGATGGACACATTAGTATAAGAAACGCTCAGATTGTATGGCCGGGGTGTTTGGAGTCTTAAAGTGACGATCTTCTAAATCCTATGTGTTGTGTCAGAGCGCAAAACCGGCTCGTCTACAGCGCCCGCCCCATTGAGGCTTTCTGCGCAGCGATGGTGGGAGATTGATTATAGTCTCCGGGATTTACCGTGGAAAAAGCCAGAGAAAGAGCTGCTCCCCGATCAGTGAAAACGGACTTATCCCACACTGATTTCGCTCTCCCGATACCTCTCAGACCCTCTTAAATCCTTATTCTGGACCAGGTATCCAAAATACGCACAAGTGACGCCGGACTTTATCTATTTTTTTTTTTTAATTCTAAGGAGGCTGCGTGTGTATGTGTTTATGTGTGGGGGGGAGTCGCCTCCGCAGTAGTAAGCGGGGGAGTGGGTTGGGTCGGCTTGGAGCCAGGCACACGTCGTCAGCGATGAAAAGCGTATAGGTGAGGGTGAAGGCGAGGGGAAGACGCGTCACCAGAAGCTGGCGAGTTGTTGGAGGGGGGAGAGAAAGTCGCACGTCGGACTCGCCGGCTCTGGATTATAGACTCTCCGGTCCAGACAACCCCCCCAAGCAGGTTCTTCAGGGATCCCTACACATTTCTCCCATCTCTCTGATCCGGGACCAGCTATACTGGCTGCCGCGACCATTGCACGCTCATCTGAAAAGCGGGGTATTAGCGGTGATTCCGCGGAGCAACACATACAATGGCAACGGGCGCACTTCTGCTTGCCTTTGCGCTGCTTGGTAAGTCCGATCTCTGAAGAAAAGGAAAAAAAAAAGCTTTGATGTTGTTTCTCCCTTTTCTGATTTTTTTTTTTTATTTAATCGCTAAATATTACGACACCTGTATGGAGACATGGGAGTCGGTAGTCATGACGAGTCAGGTGGAAGCAGAGACCACATATGATCACCGCATCAATAGCAGATGTCTTGAAACAGCCATGTCTGTGTATGAACTAGGTTAATGTCATCTGGTCCTTAGTCACAGATTAAGCCCGTGGATTGTTTGTTTGGCCACTGATCATTCAGAGCCGCTGCCGCTGCTGCTTTTAAAGGAAGACACACGAGTATAGCCAACACATCATTGATACACCTGGACAAACGTCAAGGCTGTGATTGTGAAATCACTCTGTGGGTGTAAGCAAACGGTTGTAGGCACAATTCCTCCCTCTATTTTAACTATAGGAAGACCACATGGGTCACTTTGGTGGCAGCATCATGCTGTGGAGATGTCTTTTTCCACCATGGACTGGAAAGCTGCACACAATCGGATTGATGATGAATGGAGCTAAATGTGGCTCAATCTTTGGAAAAAGAAAAAAAAAAAAAAGACTTGAGATTGTGCCTGATGTGGACAAAAACCCCACACATAAAGCCGTGCTACAACGAAATGGTTTACATCATGGTTTTTTTTTTCATAAATATTTATTTGTGGTGGTGGGAGTATTATGATAAGGATATACTTCAGTGGACACAGAGTTGGTGTGAAGATGGATGGTGGTATATACAGGAGAGTCTTGGCAACAAAAAAAAAAATAAAAATAAAATAAATTACAGGCTTCAAAAGACTTAAGAGTTGGGTAGAGGGTCACCCTCCAGCAGGACAGCCCTAAACATACAGCCAGAGCTACAAAGCACGTGTTAAAATGTGTTCAAAGTCAACACCTAAGTCCTATTTGAGAATATGTGGCAAGACTAAAAAGGTGATTTTTGACAGATTCTCTCCATCCAGTCGGATTTAGGTTTAGCTATTTTGCAAATTTAAAATTGTAAATAAATGTGTCAGTCTTTAGATGTGCAAAGCTGATTGAGACATAAAGACTTGGAGCTGTGATTGTTGCGAAAGGTGGTTTTACAAAGTATTGAGTCAGACAGACTGAATAAAAATACACTTCACGCCTCAAAGTTCCCTTTTTTGTAAAAAAAAAAAAAGCAAACCATTTATATAGATCCTTTCACTTCAGAATTATAGACTAATTTCTGGTCGTCCATCACATAAAAACCCAATAAGAATATATTGACATTTGTGATTGTAAGGTGAGTAAGGTCTTATCGACAGGAATCCTTTTGCAAGGCACTGTGCACTGTTCTCATTTGTCCAGTTTCCGGTTACCATTTTTCTGTAATTTCTTGGATTTTACAGACAAATGAAAGTTGAAGCATGCCCATCCTAGTGACACACACACACGCGCACACACACACACACACACACACACACACACACACACACACACACACACACACACACACACACACACAGAAGCAGCGACAGTCACACGGGCACAGGCGTGACTCCTGACACACTCACATACTCACTCATGCACACGCATACAGCCTCCTTTCTTGCCGTACATCCTGTGTGTGAGCTGTCCCAAACAAACACCAGATGGCTTTTCTGTTCCTGGATGGGGTGGCCTGTCAGCGCTGCTGGGGGGGGTGGACAGAGGAAGAGGGTGGGAGTGGAAGCCGGCCCTCTCGAGGCCCCCACTCAGCCAAAAGGATTACCAGTCTGTGCCTTGCCTCAAGTCCCCTTTTTAGCATGTCAAGTCACTTTCACTGGGGTGGGGTGGTGAAGGGGGGGGGGGGGGGTGAAAGATGGTCTTTCCTGTTGAAATGCAAAATCCTATTGTTTCTAATGGAGATGCATCTCTCTTTTACACTAAAAGCTAGAGAATAAAGGGATAATTCAGATCTTTTGAAGCTAGTTTGTGTTAAAAGTTAAAATGCGGCTTGTCTTACCTGCAGTGCTTAACTCGCTTAGCATCCTCGTTTAGTGTAAATCCAAATTTGTTGGTCCCAAAGGCTCAAACTAACGACTAGTTAGTCCGAGAGTGGTAAAGACCAAAGCAGACCTCTCGTCTTAAAACAACTCCAATCTCAAAAACGTTAAAGCTGTTTGTGTAGGCTATTTAATGTACTTTACCTCTAAACTGTCACATTTGCATTGGTTGGTGTGCCACCATGGTGTTCCTGTGTGTAGCACATAGAAGGGAGCATGGAAAAATGTTTCAGATCAGAATAAGTACTTGATAATAAAATAATTAGTGTAAAAAAAAAAAAAAAACTTAAACATTATCCTGGTTAAAGTGGTATAAGTTTGAGTGTCACACTGCCATAGTTTTCTATTAGACTCTAACTCTGACTGGAAACACTGTAAAGTGTGCATGCTTGCTGACTAATGGTTATCAGCAGGTTAGGCTAGGGAACTTCACATCCAGCACCCCGACGACACAACGGTCATTGGCCTCATCCAACATGAGCATTGTACAATCCAGTGTCAAATTCCTTGTATGTGTACACATATTTGGCAAAAAAGCTGATTCTGATTCCGTGTTTTTGACAGGAGGATGATTGGGGGTACACTACCTACTGTCTCCATGTGCTTAGTAAAAGACAGAAAGGCAACTGAGATGTGTCACATGAACTATATATCCAAAATTGCATTTTAATCACTCCAAATTCAGGCGTTCTGACAGAGGAGGTAATTTTGGCATGTTTGATGTTTCCTACCCGATTTTTTTTTTGTACCAATGTAAGCCTCCTGGCGTGGAATATGTTCATGTGTATTATTATGTGTATTTGAGACCCCGTTGTGGGCCATAAAACACCAAGTGGGGAGAGGATTTAGATGACCATCAGAAGTCAAACTTAATTCACTTATGATTGCTAATAGTTTATGTTCGTCATAGCTATTAAAGTAAACTTTAATGGATCAAAGTAGAATACTGGCCAGATTTGCGTGTTTCAAAGAGAGATGACCAGGGTCGCCAACTTTATGCTGAAGTCTGGGAAGATCACTTTCATTCCTGCATTGATAATAGAAACAATTCTATTGCCGTGTCATTTGTTTATCTATCAAATATTCTGCGCGCACACGCATCTAAGAGATATGTACCCAAGTCTTCATGTGTGTGTGATCAGCTGCCTGTTCTTCTGCTACCCGTCAGGCAACCCAAATGTTTGCGCTTGAATTTTGTTTGTTCAAAATGAATAAAATAAAGGTTCCTGACGGCTGCGTTCGGCGGAAACATTATCCGTCATCGTTAGACCCGTAGGTGTCATCTGCAAACATTTTTTTGGCAGGTAAATCTTATTTCGGGGTTATTTATGCTGCTGAGTTTGCAGCCAGGTGCGAGCGAGGTAGAGCACATGCGTGTGTGTGTCTGTTTATTTGCAGCAGAGGGGCGTGTGGTATGAAGCACATAAAAAGAGTCGCCCGAAGGAACGAATGGTTATTAGCTTTACAAACAGGATGTCTTCCCTCTTCCCCCCACTGAGAGGGAGAGAGATGTCATGCTTTCTGTGTGCTGTAACTTAGTGGCTTTTGTGGGAGAGTGGGGTTTGAAACGGGGAGCCAACCTGAAGTCCCAGTTTATTTAACTAAATTGAAAGTCTAAGATGTGTGTGGCAGACTACTTTAACTGTTAAAGGCCTCAGTGCTTCCCAGTTACTTGGCTGACAAGCGAGCCGCCAACAGTCGCCTCGGTTCTGGTCGGCTGCGTTTGGTTCTGATTATCAGCTGGTCTGAGAACAGCTTCACCTTATACAGATTAAGGATTTCGCAGATTATGTCTGACAACATGGACTTTTTTTTTTCCCTCAATGGCATTTGCAGCGGAGTGCCATCTCAGCTGTTAGCGCAAGGTTTACTTTGCACAATATGTTTGGATTTGGTTTGGATTTGAGTAGGTTGTTTGTGGATATGCATAAAATCGAAGGCAGCTTTTTTTTCCTACATGGGGCGTCACAGCTGGTGAGGCTGGTAATATACAATATAACAAAATCACATACCCAGTATTTCTATGCAGCGAAAGAGAATCTTTGCGTACAGCGTCGTATTTGCATCTCAATTTTCAGACATTCAGGGTGATGGATTGTTTATAAAAATGAATCTAGGTATGGAGTCTGGAATTGTTCAACCCAATATGGAGGTAGATTTGAAGAGAAGTGCTGCTGAACTCTGAGGGAGGTAGAAGACTTTGTGGACTGTGGTTCTGCTTTATTTCAATCTACTCTTGCCGACCACTTTATCAGGCCAACCTATTCATTCACTTTCTGACACATATAAGGAATTGGTCAATTCCTTAGGAGCAACTTCATGCATTCAGGAATGTAGACGTCGTGAAGATGACTTGCCAAAGTTCAAAGCGAGCATGAGGAAGTGAAAGAAAGGCAGGTTTACGTCTCTTTGAACGTGGCGTGGTTGTTGGTACCGGATGGCCTAGTGTGAATATTTCCGGAACTGCTCATTTACTTGGGTATTCACACACAGCCGTCTTTCTGGTTTACAGAGACTGGTCAGAAAAAAAAAGAGAAAGTATGCAGTGATCGGCACTTGTGTAGATGAAAATGTGTTGTTGATGTCAGATGCCAGAGGAGGATGGCCAAACTGATTTGTCATGATAGAAAAGCAGCAGTAGCTCAAATAAATCCCCTTATAGCCAATGCGTGTAGAAATCCATCTCTGAACAGAGCAACACTCGAGGTGTATGGCCTACAGTAGCAACCTAGTGCCAATCCTGTCTCCTAAGAACTGGAAACAAGGCTGCAATTAATACAGGATCACCAAAATTAGACAATAACAGACTATTGTCTGTAAGTGTTGCCTAGTCCAGGTAGCCCCAAGTTCAGGTGCTCTACATTCAGATGGTGGTGTCAGAATTAGACATTCATGCCATAAAAGCATGGTTATCCTGGACAGTGAGAACTGTGCAGCCTGGTGGTGGTGTTTTCTCGGCACACTTGGAGCACCTTTACACCTACTGAGTATCATTCAAGCTCCACAGCATAGTTGGGTATTGTTGTTGACCATATCCATTGCTTTATGACCACAGTACCCTTTTGGTGAATATTTCCTGCAGGATAATGTGCCGTGTCACAAAGCTGAAACCATCTCTGACTGGTTTCTTGAACAATTATTTCCCTGAACTTCGGTGGCTTTCACTGCCACCAGGTATCAATCCAACAGAGTTTCTCTGACATGTGGTAGAATGGGAGGTTCGCATCACGGATGTGCGGCCGAGAAATCTGCTGCAACCACATGTTGCCATGGCGTCTGCATGGAAGAAAAGAGGCAAAAGATTGTCCGACCTGCTACTAGCAAGGTTTACTTAATGGAGTGGCTGGTAGGATTAAGTAAAAGCGTAGTTGAGTGCTCCTTATGTCTGTTTTTCTGCTCTTTGACGATGTTTGCTGGGGTGTTCGAGCTTCGCTCATGGTTTGTCAGCTACCTGCAAAATGTCATCCAAGAAAATGCCATCTTAGCGGCGGTAATGCAGTTTGATAATGTTACATATTTCATTGGCTTGTGGTTGCATCGGTTCATAATGACTGTGAAATACTGAAAAATTACCACATTTTTGTTCAGATTCGCTGAATGAGCTCTCACCCTACACATTCCTAACCACAGCATGCATGTGGCATATCATTATAACATATTCCTTCAGCTTGTTGTGGATATTAAACATTTTGAGACAGCAAGGAAGACATAATGTAAAACAGTTGTGATACTCAGCTGTACCATTACTAGACCTACCCACAGGTTCTGGGTAATTTCAACAATATCCTTTGCCCACTCAAGTGTTACATTTATTTCACAAAACAGTTTGGTTCCTGTTTTCTACAGTCAAATTGAAGGTGAGGCTGAGTAAAGGACCTCAAAACAACCTTGGTTCCTGGAAAAGGTTTATGGAGTCAAAGCACACCTATAGTGTTGGATCCCGTACCAGCCAAGACAGTTGGAAAGATTAGGGCCAAAATATTGGCACATTTAGCTGTCCTGTGGCACTGCCTTAGGCTGTTTCTGGGATGGTAAATCAAGCATTTGGTTGCATTGCCTTACAGCGTCAAGGTTATTACTGGAGTTTATTTTGATTTGTTACTCTGGTCCTCTGAAAGTATATACTGGATCCCATATTTGCAGAAGCCCCATTAAGCTCCATGGGATATATAAGAAAAACAAGAAACCAAACCAAAGCATGACATAGAGAATTGTGATTTATTTTAATTTCTCCTTCTAATGCAACACTTCCGCATGTTGCCAGAAACATTTTTACCAAGATGGGTATGTAGTAGAATTTTCAACGTGGATTCAACGTTCCCTAACAAAAATATGACATTATCAGACAACACACAGGGACAGGACACTGGAATTACTACAGCTTTTCAGAGTAGAGATGACTGACCATTTAAAGCCTAAGCAAGATGTGAATATTTTCCTATTAATTTCCTCCCATAGTTAGACAATTGACTCTTCTTGCAGGATTTAAAAACAAGCCTTTACTATGGAGATTGCAGAGCTACACTTATGGAATAACGAGGAAATAGTTGCCAGATTTGAACAAATTGACTTTTTAGACTGGAACCAGCGTGAACTTTGAATTAGCCCACTTAACCACATTAAGGCACAGTCAGCAACATTGATCCACGTTAAACCACACATTATATAAGAAGTCAACAAGAATTGGCACTCCATGCTTCACAAGAACTAAGAGGCTGAACCTACGGACAGTCTTCACCGGACTCGCTCACTGCAACACACCCGCCTCGTATTTCTCAGAGACGAGGCAACAAGAAAATTCTGCCCAGAAAAGGCGTCAACAACGAGCTGCAAGAACAGAAGGACGCTTGCAGCCCAGAGAGGGAGAACAAATTTCTCTGTTTTTTTGTGGAGTATGTATTGGCCTTAATATCAGGTCAGAGACCTAATATTGGATGAAAAGAGTTTAGCATATCTTTTTCCACTTTTCCACAAAATGTGAGCGGTACATTTTAAAACCAAACTAGCCTTCTGGGTTGTGAAAATGTGGTGTATTGAATTTAGCTGCACCGAGAGAAAAATAAATTGAATTCACACAAACTGGGGAAAAAAAAAAAGAAGTCCAGCAATAGAATATATTCTTGTATTAAAAACCATTAAGCATCTAATAACACTGGATTGATTCTGAAATGTGAGAAGCTTCTTTTCCAAAGGCTTGTTTTTCAGAGAGATTCTTTTTTTTAAGTCAGATAAGATGCTAAAACACGAGCCTCCCATCCTGCCTTATTTGCATGGCTATTGATTAACTGTAAAAGTAAAAAGTTGTGAGTAGTTCTTACGCCAGCAAACTTTGAGCAAATCAGCAAGGTGTAAAGCCAGTGCTGCGTAATTGGTGCAATAAAAACTAAAAAAACAGCGGTAGTTAAAAGCTCATTTTCAATTTCGGCATATCTAGCTACTGTTTATTGTTTTGTGTTTGAGTGTGTACTTTTCCTAAATACTTAACTGTGTAGCAAGTTATGACACTTAAAGACACTCAAACATTTATTCATTTTTTTTTATGTCTATCTATGGCAAATGCCACAAATGTTTGAGAGGGCTCTTTGAAACGAAAACAAAAAAAATCTAGTCAGGAAAACTCATTACATTTGTACATTGCCTAATGTGAATAAGGCTTACAATTAAAAGTGAAAGGGAATAAAAACCAGTCACATTCAGTTTAATGATCTGCTGCACTGAACTGGGACTGTGAACAATATTTTAAAAGGGAGAAAAGATGGATGACAGCAGTTCTATGCTAAAAGAGGTGGGATTAAAAACAGAATTACATATGCATGGTGCCCTTGCACCGTTATTCATATCTTTTGAACATTTTCACATTTTGTCACTTTACAACCAATTTATTGGGGTTTAATGTGATAGACCACATGACTGTGCATATTTTTAAAATAAAAAAAACTGCAAAGTCTGACACACATTTTCAATCAGCCCCACTAAGTCAATACTTTGTAGAAGCACATTTCACTGCAATTACAGCGTCGAGTGTTTGACTGAATGTCTCTGTCAGCTTTGAACTTTTTGTTCATTTTTCAAAATAGCTTAAATAAATTCTCTCCTAGATTAGATTAAAGTCTGTAGTTTGACTGGGGTATTTTAACACACAGACACACACATATACTTTGATCAAAAGTTGTTTTCTGTTTTTTTTTTTTTTTTTTTTTTTTGTTTTTTGGCACCCAAATTTCCAGGCTATCGCAGCCTCCATCAGTTTTTTTTCTTTCCTAGAACTGTTCTGCTGACTGAATCCATCTTCGGGTCAGTTCTAAACAGCTTCCCCCGTCACCGCTGGAAGAAAACACAGCATGATGCCGCTACCACCATATGTCCCGGTGGGGGTTGACGCGTTCATGGTGTTCTGCCACACATAACGTTTTGCATGTCGGCCAAAGAGTTCAAATTTGGTTTCGTTGGACCAGAGTACCTTCTTCCAATTGTTTGCTCTGTCACTCCAGATGGGTTTTGAAAGTAAAAACCGAGCTGTTTTCACCAACGGCTTTCTTTTTTACCTCCTGACTGCTTCTCTAATGAATGCCATCCTTCCTCATTCTGTCAGTTTAGTTGGATGGCCAGGTCCTATAGTCTTTGCCATACTATTTGATTTTTAAAAAGAATACTTAATCAGTTCTCTGAGGTATTTACTTCTTGAGTTTTTTTTTTTTTTTAAGCTAGCACTGCTTTAGGTTCCTCATAACCTGTCTGCTTTGTTCCTTGGTCTTCATGATGTTCGCTAACAAACTGCTGAGGACTTCATGTCTACACTGAGGTTGACTTTATTTACTAATGAAGTGACTCACAAACGCTGTTTGGCACACTTTATTTAGGGGGATCAGATTGACGGAAGCTAAACACAGACACAAACCACTCTTTTCAGTTTTAATTAGCCTTCTACGTCGCAATTACCGTGTGTTGCATAAAATCTGTGGTTGTGATATTACAACGCATAACATTTTTAAGAGTATGGCAACTTTTGCAAAGGATTGGTTCAACCTTTGAATGGCTATTTGCTAAGGTTGTTAAATAATTTAAAGCCTCTGTTAAGAGGTCAGCATCTGAATTGCCACTCCCCGATGCCACTCCTCTGTCTCGAATGAGAGCGACAGCTGCAGGCGTCCCACCCAAAAATCACACACATTCTATCTTGTGTGTGGTCAAGCCAGCTTGTCCTTTTTATTGAATCAGCTGTTAAAACTCTGGCAATTTGTAAGTTGTGTTTTAGTGTACAGTATATATATATATATATTTTTAGGCCTCTGCATATGCATGAGCTATTGCAGTCTAGACAATGGAGCACCACAGCTTACTGTCTAGGTGCTTGTGCATCTGTTCTATGTTCTATGTTGGAAAATCTCTGGCACGTGTTCTGTCTGAGATCTGTTGTTTTGTTTTTTGCTGGTCGTTGCCACAAGAATCCAAGGCCCTGCTTCTGGCTGTCAGGGGAATCCAGGTCTCACAGAGCTTGCTCTTATTATTGCATTGCATGCTCTCCTTGTTATCTTTTCTGTTTTCTATATGTCGTAGTTGCACACATGCTGGTTCGCAAAGTAAGCACCAGTCCTGTGTCTTTGTGTACCCTCATGACGAGATCCCTTTTGTGCTATTGTTATTTTTGTCATATCATAACTCTGTTGACTCAACTGAAGGGAGACAAAACAATAGAAGAGTTGAAAACCAGTCTGTCAGCACATTAAAAGTATTGTATAAACATCTTTTACAGCTGGTACATATTAAAAGCACAGCTCTCTTTATCAATATCTGTTCATGCCAATCATGCATGCATCAACAAGGCTGGTAAGGTGGGGTTTGATTGCCATAATGTTGGGGGTTTAGGTTTGTGCAGAGGGAAAATCTTGCTTCAGGTTCACCTTAAGGCAAATACTAGTTAGTGTCAAATAGCTACAGGGCAAGTAACTGGCCTGTATTACAGGCTTCACAGTCTGCTAGTGAAACTCGCACCGAGTTACTAGTTTTACTACAGCTGCAGTGAATTCTCCAGTCAGGCTCCAACTTCTTATTGTTTCCTTTCCAGGCTAAAAGGCTAGCAATCTTCTATTCCTCCATCAAAGGTTGAGAAGAGATAAACCACTTTTTTTTAGTTTGAATTGATTGAACTAAAGTTAACTATGAGTAATCACATGTCTTCTCAAAGATGCAGTGTCTGCTTTTTGAACGACGATCCTCCCCTGTGACCCAGGCCCAGAGCACATGGCAATGATCCATTAAAAAACTAATTATTTATTTTTTTGCTGCACATGTAATGGCCTTTAGTCAAAGAAAGTACTGTATGTGGCATTCACAGTTTTTGATACTTGGACATTATCCAAATAAGTAATTAACTACAATGTACACACATATGAGCAATACGGTCCTTCACATAGGAAAGCATCCCATCAGATGACTGCATGAGCACTTCAAAATAAAAGTTGTAACTTCTGTAAGAAAACGTGACCTTACAGAGTGACACTGTAGTTGTAGTGATTCTGTAGACACTATTTCCCAGTATTTAGCCACTTGGAATCTATTTGATCATCTCCAGTTAAACTTCTAAAATATTTAGACTAGTAAACCCTTAACCGGTCAATTCTTCATGGAACAGATTCTTTAAAATGTGCTATTCTATTATTCTATTAGTGAAAACACAAAAACGTGAAGCGCATTTGAAGCGTGGTCAAAGTTTTTTTTGGGGGGGGAGTAATCCTCCCCGCTGCCACAGTTTGGTAAGAAGCTCTAGCTGGACACGTAGCACAGGAAGCTCCTGCTTTGTATCTCATTTGAATCTACTCCCCTGACGTCTGTTTACCCGTCTGGTCTTCCCACTCCTCCCCAGAATCACAGAATCTCGTAGCTGAGCCGGCTCATCTCTTCAGATCGTATCTCGCGTGTTTGCTGATAACGAACCCCAAAACAGCCCTCTGGCTATTACTGAACCGGTTTGTTCTTTTTTGGGTTGATTTGCATGGCTCTCTGCCTCGTGCGCGTGAAAAGCACTCCAGCTGCCTCCTCTGCAATGAATAACCCCTGACCTCCCTCCCCCACTGCTTTTTTTTGAAACAATGGCGTGCCCAGCCCACCCTTTCTTCAAAGAGCACTAATTAGAAACTGATAGTAAGTGGGATACAAACTAGATGGTTTCATCCACCTTAAGAAGACGGGTTTTTTTTTTTTAGGTTTAACAGTCACATTTATCTCCAAGCTTCCCAAGATGAAAGAGGAAAGAAACCCGCTCTTCTCCTTTGGAAATCCGTCTGCTCCTCCCTCATTTTATCTCGGCCCTACTGTGTAGGGAACAATGATGGTGGCTAGCTGGAGAGAGGAGTCCACTCCACTCCTCCACGCTGACACACAAACACCCACAGAGCTCTGTGAGCTACCGTCCCTCCGTGCGGCTACGCTCCCTCTGCTACCCGCTTGATCCTCCACCCGAGCAGATCCCACGCTGGTGGGATGCACACCAGGCGCCGTAACTATGGCTACTGCTCCACAGCTCGCACACCGCCGATCCACACGCGGTGACAAATGCTCAGCCTGGTGTTTCACATTCAGACAGCGCACCCAACTTACCGTCTACAACAGAAATCTCTCGGCTCTGTGTTTGTGTTTCCTAAACTTCCCCCTTTTTGTGCGTGTGCGTGCTCTTATTGTGCATTCATGAATTATTTTTACCCAGCTTATGTCTTTGACAGGTGGGTAGGCAAAATGACAGACAATGGCAAATAAAAAAAAAAGTCTGTTTGAAGTAAACTAATGAATACTTAATTAGTTTTGTTTTTTTTAAAATCTGCAGGTTTAGGTGCAAACACCAAGGCTGATAGCAAGTTGCCAATCATGCAAAAACAAACAACTATGTACATTAAGTGGTTGCAGCTGTTGGACATAATTGTACACAAGTGTGAGAATGGATAATGACTGCAGATAGCCGTGCCTTAGATTAGCCCTGCTTTCCTTTTTATTAGAAAAATGTATGCAAATGCTTTAATTCTTTCGCTGATTGCAGGGTATACTGTGATGCGGTTAATTTTTGGGTTCTTGCATTGTATGAAAGGCTAAAAGTTTGGCTTTAGAATGGATTTGGGACTGCAGTGTGTATTCATGCAGACCAGATTTTTTTTTTGGATGGGGTGGGGTATTGTGGAGGTCACAATGATTATGGTGGCCGGGGGGGGGGCTGGAGAGCGTAGGTTAGTAGGGTAGCAGGTGTCCACAAAGAATTAATGGACTAAGTGAGGGGTGTATGGCTGGAGGCCCTTAATGTACTAGAAGATTGCGTGTGTAAGTGTGTGTGTGTGTGTGTGTGTGTGTGTGTGGGGGGGGGGGTCATGTGTGTATGTGGATCAGTGTGTATGAATGGGCAGATTTGAAGGGACCAGTCTGATTTCCTGTGTTGCCATCCCAGTCTTTGCTTAGCAGTCTTAACAGTATATAAACCTAGGCTGGGATTATTGTTGGACTAACAAAATTATAACCTTGAGTAAAAATGTTACCCTATGTCAGCAATTAAGTACAAAAGTAGTAAAGTCCTAATTGCTATTGCTAAAAATGCTATGTTTTCTTGCTGTTCTGCTTCTTATAGAGGAACATTGGGCGTCTACCAAGCTGGTACTACTTGGAGAAATTAGTCAAAATGTGTGCTTTAGTAGCTCAGCAGACCTGCTGGGTGTAGCTTGCCAACTGTATTTTTTTTAAATATCGTTGCCTTAAAGGGCACACATCACCCTTTCTCCAATTTTAGATTTTAAACTTTGTCTAGGTGCCCTATAAGTGCCGTAACTTAGAGATGTAACAAAAGAGTTAGGGCCCATGGAGGGATTTAAAAGAGCTCTGTGGCGAGCCCGGTCCGCCTATAATACGCCATGTTGACCAATAACTGCTTGTGACAAAAGCTGTTGTTTAAAACTCTAAATAGCTGGCAGCAGTTAAACAGATGAGATAATTTATTCTGTGCTTTTGTTGTTCCATCATCCCTGCCATTTTTTCCCCCATATACCTGAATACTTTGTTAGGGAGCTATGTAGAAATTATGCAGCTGTCCCTTTTCTCCACAGAATCAGTACATGTTTTCTGCTCCTGGGGATTTAACTGCCTCACGCCAATGTAGCTGTCAAAATGCTACTCAGCAGACACAGTCTGACAAACCTCTCTAACTTTATAAGGCCAGCCACTGTTTTGTTTCACGGCAACATGTCTTTTGGCCCTAAAAAGTCACTTCAAGGTAATGCTACTCATGCTGCCGTTGAAAGGGAAGTCAAACTGCTCAGACAGCACATGGAGTCAAATGTCTCTTTAATTTGACTTGGCTATAGAGAAAAAGAATAATGGTGGTACAGTTAATGCTTGATGAGACAGAATTTTCCTACCTGATAAACTTTCTACTAATAAAAGCTAGTTGCCTAGCTGTTCTGTTGTCATCCTATCAATAATCCCTACCTGTGCTTATCTCTGCGGGGCTTACCCACGTTTTTCGATTAGATAATGTTTTCCTCTTTGAAAAACAATGGTGAGGCAGAATATAATTCATTGATGTTTCATACTTTAAAAATATATTGTATCTGCGCTTTTCATGACTGGAAACATTTCCAATCAGCCCAATTTGTGTTCCAGATTCCTCTTCCAATCAGCTGGAGAAAACGCTGGTGCCTCCAGCTCTTTCTCTGGCACCTCATTGAAAGGACTTTAAACAAACGGTACATTTTAGCGATTTCAAAACCTCTTTTAAATGTAGGTTTATCTTTATACCAGAAGCTGGCCCATGCCCAGACAAGACTGTCAGTTTTGAGCAGTGAAGTATACAAACACAAGTTGCATTTGGAGTCCTTCTGCTCATCACAGCCTGTATTAAATGTAAAATATCACTTTTATGTTCTTGACTGTATATCACATTCCCAGAAAGCCTGTCGGTATCATCCAACATTCGCAGTCATTGAATACATTTCTGGTGCAGCTACTGAGGGGCTCCTCTTAACTAGCAAGCTGCTGCTTCTCATAGTCACTCGGTCTTTTTTTTAATTATTCATTGGCAATATGGTTAGTAAGGAGCTGACTTGACACATACTTTTTAGATTTTAATGAAATTTATATGACAAGATGTTTCTCTAGCTGTGCCACGTTTGACTGGGGTGCAGCAGCCGAGTTTCAGCTCTGCCCAGACTCTCCCTGTTGACTTTTGCTGCAGTGCTCCAAAGCTAAACAGCACAGTCATGCACGGTATTTCCAACTGAGTTCCAAAGTAAGCTTGTACACTCTGCAATACTTCCACATTGACTGGCAGATTAACGAAGCAACATGTGGCGTTTGAAAAATTGTTACTTTGCAGGATGAACAAGAGAACACCTAATGAACGCTGATCGAAATTGTGGGCAGGCTGTTATTTGAAAGGATCCGAGGAATTGTTATGTGCTTATTAAATCTGATTCCAAAGGCTGCTTTTTTCTTTCTGTGGTCAAACAGGAAGGGAAAGCAGCTGAGGGTGTGGGAGGGAGGATGAAGAGGCAGCTGTTGAGCTGAAAAGGATAGATTATGATCTGGCCTGAGCCATTAACACGATATAAAAATGCTACTAGCGTATGAATAAAAAAAGAGAGAATATAAATTAGCTCAGACTGGAAATAAAAAAAGGACATTCTGGAAAGTGGCAATGCCCCTGTTATGACATTAAACAGCAATGGGTAGCCCAAACACTGATGTGTGACTTAGCATTAGAAACTCGTGTTTGCTTCAATTCTGGGCTCACCAGCTGTTATGAGCAACAGTGAATGTGGGGGTCATGACTGTTGTGGCCCAGGGGAGCCATAAATCAGAACTAGTTAGCATAGTGAGAGCAGAAGAGAGGTTGACCCAGGTGGAAGTCGCAGCAGGAGTTCAATTTCAGGCAAACGTTTGAAGCCTGGTTTTGACTGACAGAACATGAGCACTTGGCTTGGACTAGTTTGCAGTGAGATTCTGTTTAGTTACTAGAGAGACATGCGTCCTGTATTTCTTTTTAAAGTAAGGCCTTACTGTACCTCTCTGTGTCGACAGCGGCGGACTGCAAGGACTTCGCTGACTGTTATGTCCTAGTTACATACTTGTTTTGTTTTTTTTTGGTTTTGGTTGAGCTGGACCAAAGCGTTTCACGTAGACATAATATGGACTTCCCTTTAGCCTCACAGTGGACGCTTGTGCAAGACGTTAAAGGCATACTATGCAACATTTTTCAGTTAATTAATATGTTCCATACCGTTTTGGATGATTAATTGAGTCATTTCAGGTTGAACTAAGGTTTTCTCGGCCGCCCTGGTGGTCTGTGGGGGAAATACCGCACTTGCAATTGCAGGAGCAGTCGGCCCGCATTCACAGGCTCAGTAGTCTCGTGTGCATCAGAGAGTCGGTCTTGCTTATGGCGAGAACTGCTACACGCCCCCAGTGAAAGGTGTGCTCGTTGGTAGCGCAGTGGCGATATTTATGCAGTTATCATGGCGGAACCAGCGAGAAAACAGCGAAAGCCCATGTTGGAGCAGGCAAGAAAGAGGAAAAGGGTTCTGGACAGAGAGAGGAGTCGTACACGGGTGAACATAGAAGGCTGCAAGGCTGACGCGGACCTCGCGTTTCTGCTGATGCGATTGTAAGTAACATTGTAGGGTTTCCCTCACGCTACCGCCTCGCCGACATTCCAAAAAAATAATAATAAAAAAATAAAACTAACTCGATATGCGCGCCGCTCTGCTCAGCCGGTCAGCGGTGCAAAGTTTGTTTCCCCCCCCCCCCCCCCCCCCCAGCCGGTCAAATAAACATGCAAGCATATCGAGTTTTATTATTATTATTATTATAATAATCTTTTTTTTATGTTGACGAGACGCTACCGCCGCGGCGGCTGCGGCTTGGCGAGGCGGTGGCGGTAGCGTCTCGCCAACATAAAAAAAAAAAAAAAAAATAATAATAATAAAACTGGCGCGGCGGCGGCGGTCGCGGCTTGGCGAGGCGGCGGCGGCGACCGCCTCGCCAAGATAGCGCTGCAAGAAGCTTGATGTTCATACCTTCACTGTGTTAGTCATTGTTTGTACTGCCGTTTTTTCCACTTTTCGTTGCGTTCGCCTGTCTGGTAAGCTCAAAACAACCGCGCCTGGCTTGACGGAGGAACCAGAACAGCTGAGCATCTTTACAACAGTGCACTTTTACTTTCGCCCTCTTGGGGGAGCCTCGCTGGAAAATCAACCCCGGTTGCATAGTATACCTTTAATGCAGTTTTTCACACTGCCTGCTCATGAAAAAAGAACTGAAGAGAAAGAATAACAGGATTTCTCACCAGGATATCTATGTGATTTTATTGAAATAGAGAAAACGGTGGACCCTACTGCACTCCATTTCCTAAAAATAAAAGAGAAAAAAAATCACAGTTGATTTTCTTCTGCTCATGATTTAACTAGTGATGTATGCTTGGTGTGTCTCTTTGAATGGATGTAGTACTTTCGCTTTCAGCACGAATAGTCGGCATGATCACAAAAAATCTGAGGTGCGCGCAGATGTCTATGGAAAGTCGTAGCAGACGTTAGTGGGATGGTAAACATGGTGAAATTTACATCATGCAGGGTTTGCAGATAGGCAGGCAGTTGAGTGGGAGCCATGGATTGGGCCTTAGAAAAAAAAACAGCTTTACGTCATCTGCATATTATGTAAAATTGTAAGAGACAGGAATAACTTCTGGACGTGTTTACCAATTCTGTTAAAGGAAAAGGTGCGAGTGGCACTCAGTTGGCAAGTAATGAGTACATTTCTGCAATGCAGCAGCAAGAGTTGGGTGGCAATATAGTAATAAGGTATACCAGAAGTTCAGAGGTTGTTGTTGGCAGGTTTTAACAAATTATAAAATATTACATGTGTTTCTGCTTATAAAGAGTCCACTTCTTGGAAACGTCTGCTGCTGCCCTTGCTTTGACCGTATACATTTCTCAACTAAGCCTTGTTCTTAGGAAAGTGATGCAACTAGTGTAAATCACACCACCAAACAATTACTTAAGCATGCTAAAGCTATTACCCTCTTGGCTCATTTACCAATACAAAAAATAGACATAGACGTTTATTCTGCCGCAGTGAGGAAATTCAGGAGCATTGACAGCTAAGTGACATTCCAATTACAGCAAACAGATTCACAAAAAGGTTAAAAATATAGAAACTATGGGTGTTAATCAATTAATGTGCTATATTAAGTTGAGACTATTTACCATTTATTAAAATTAACTAATTAATCACAAATCTGTTAAAAATGCAGATTATTCACATTTGAAGTCAGTGTGTGCCCCCCCCCCACACACACACACAAACACTTTTAATTTTACAGTGATTTTCAGTTGTATGTGTACAGCACTATGTTGACCTTTGTTCTTGTAAAGTGCTTTATAAATAAATATGGTATGGGTATGGTAAATCAGTTTGAAACATACAGTATGTAATACAATGATTTTTTTCAACACATTATTCAGCTAAGGGAAATTACAATTTACATTTGATCATTTTAATGAGTAATAATCACCATTATTCAAGGAAGTGCATGACTAAAGGAAAAATAAATCGATTTTCAAAGCATATACTTCTGAATTGGTTCATGTGAACACAATAGAAGTAACAAAGGGACCTCCTATTTGACATTTTGTCAAATAGGAGGTAAAAAATTGGGGAACCAATTGAGGAAGGAGGGAATTGATCCATATCCCCCTGTGATCCATATAAAAGAAATGTTACAAAGCCTGCTTCCTTCTGAGTGCGCTCCATGCACATCTCAGAGGGGGTCTTCAGTTGGAAAGCTTGCAGCTATCTGAAAAGAGAGGAACAATGTTACCTAAGGTAAACGGGGTCTTGATAAAAAGTTGATTTAGCGGGCTAATGCTATAAAAAGAAGCTTGACCAGAAATGGAGGTTGGTAACACGGTAAAAGAAAAGGCGAGACGACTCGACATCATGGCGATCACGTGAGGCATGTAGAAGAGGGGAGAAAATATGACATTGCTCTGCAAACGCAACTTCGGTTTGGCTAAAATTCTGCATTCTGCTGCGACCTCTCCTCACACTTTATGATGAGGCCTGCTAGGACAATTTCTAACCCCCCTTTGTGGTGACAGCAGGTCCAGAACCATCTGGAACCGCCGGGCAGGAGGTTGTGAAGCCTCAGAACCCATACGTCAGAGTTGAGGAACAGCTTATTTTCTCAGGCCGAACTCAACCTTGTAAACAGCCCACCGGATTTTGTTTTTTTGCTCTTATTATTTTATTATTCTTTTAATGTTGCTTTATTTGTTTCTCTTTATTACTGATCTGAGACACATTTTATTCTCCCATGTCTGACATGCTGAAATACAAATATGATTATTATTCTGACATGCAGATTTTTCAATGTTGAGACACTTTGTTTCAGGATTTATCTATTTATTTGTTGTTTAAATTGCACGCATTAATGATCCCACAAGCCTGTCTGGGCAGCCTTTTATACCGTGTACGCTGGTATTTTTAAGGAAAAGTTAATTGTATTAAAATATAGGTCAACCTAAAGGACTGCAGAAATTCAGCACTGCTATGCAAATTGATCTTGTTTGGGATCCCTCTGACCAGTACCTGATTACATGCTACCACCATAGCACATAAGTTTTTTTAATGGAATTTATAACACTTTAAGGAACAGGCATTTTTACGTGCCAGTGCTGTGGATTATGTGTAAATAATATATGTGAAGTCAAAGTGAAGACCCTTTGAAGTGCAAAATTACTGAGCGGTAAAAGCTAGTTTTATCATGTCTGTCAGAAATGGATTCAAGAAGCACCAGAGCACCCTGTTGTCAAATCAAAGATGAAGATGACGGGTAGAAAGAAAGTATGTGTGGCAGACTGATTAAGTGTTTGCTTTCAGGTCTCCCATTTCTTACACAACAAGTTTCTATAATCAACAGCTAATCAAGCTGATTTATCAGGATCAAGACCATTGCTCCTTAAAATAGTTGAATTGACTTCATTCTGGAGTCTTGTAGTGTATACAGTGTTTTACACACTAAAAAGAACAAAAGGAAAGATATGTATCTCTTTTTTTTATATTGAATTCTTTTCTGAATGTAATGGCAGCAATGGCCATTCCAAGAACAGTGGATCATACTTCACAGCGGTTACCTTTTTAAGAAATCAAAAACAACATTTTTCAAGTTTTTGCTTGAAACCGCATGTAGGGTTTGCAAAAAATGCAATGGCCTCTGACAACCTCTTGGCACCAATCTCGGCTAAATGTTTCCACGTAGGAATGAATGAGCCAGAAATGTTTGGTTTGGAGAGGTCACAATGGAAATAAAAGGCTCAAAAAGGGAGTTAGATATAAAAGAAAACACCAGAAATAAAGTTTTAAGGTCACACTAAGCAGTTGGCTAGCCAAGTATCAGAAGGCATGTTGACAAAAAACAGATTGATTTAGTGTAATTAAATTAGTCAGTTGTTGAATTTAACCTGAAAAAAATGTTTTCTTTCAAATTGTAGTGGAGCTAGTTAAATGTATTAACGTTATTAATATCCTTAGATAAAACTGACTAATTATGTATTAAGAATTAGGCTAAATAACAATTTTTTTCCACTGAATAATCTCTATCACATATGTAAAGAAATAAACAATATTTCAATACATTTCTTAGAATCTCAACTCATTTTGGACTTATAATGAATAATTACACATCAGTGAATTTTCCTCTACATGCTTCATGTTACAGAGTAAAAGGGAAACTTTAAAGCTGGAGAATTGAAAATTCAACAACTAATTACTAAACTAAAACTAATAAACTAACTAATAAATAAATTGTTTTTGTAATCAAAAGTGCACAGGTTCCAATACCTAACGTCAATCAGAAAGGGAAGAGAAAGGTCAAATTCAAAGATTTAAAACTAACTGTGAACAGCCTGGCTGACGGGGAAATGACGGCTCAAACAGTCGTCCATCTGGCTTTTCAGCTTACGCAGTTTGACAAAGGGTCAGTCGTGGCCCTGTTGGGTGCTTCGGTAGTTCCTCACTTTTAATTCAGACTGTGGTTGAGTATGAATAAAACATTGCTCAACGTTACTGAGATAACAAGAAGAAAATGTCCAAGGAACATCTCACAAGAATTGGATGAATTTAGCAAAGCATAAAGCACCAAAAAGACAAATGTTATGATGAATCTTGATCATTTGAAACTGTTGGGCAAGGCTTTTAGCTGGATACTCTGGTTCAATCGTACTCCCCCTCAGTTAGAAACCAGCTGCTTAGCAGCAACCAGAGCTTCAAGGAAAAAAAGGAATCAAAAGGTACACATCATCCATTCAGAGGAAGACATTAGGAAACTTGTTGCTATACCATGTTACACAGCCAAGAAGTTTGCCTTTCCACATTTAATGTTTTAAAACATGTGATCATTCTACTAAACAGAAAGTCATGTTCTGATTTCAGAGTTTAATGAGTGCATCAGATCAATAATCTATGAATTATTCATGGATTACTTTATAATGTTGGCTAAATTTGAAAAAAAAAACTACATTAATATTTAGACCAGACTCTTGAGCATGACACTTGAAGTCATAACATATATTTTATATTTAGCAGATCTTGGGATGCCATCAGCATGGGATAAGTCTTTATGTCTTAACCCGTGATATAGAGGGTTTTGCAGGTCCTGCAGAAACGTCAAATCTGGCACATTCCTGTACACAAAATCATTCTTAAGTTATTGACTTTATGTAAAATGCAGGTTTTTTAGTGTATGTGCTAAGCTAATTGTTTGTCACAGTAAGTTTGGCAACTTTTCCTTAAGTCTTGTAGCAATCAACATTGTGAAATGGTCAAATGATGCAATACCTGGCTATGACCTAATAATTTGGCCAGTTTTCAAGGTGACAAAGCCAATAACTTAATAACTTACCAGTATCTTATTAAAGCTTTTGAGCCAGTAACATATCGTGTTGTTAATAAGGCTAACAGATTATAATATTAGTGGCATAGAAGTTGGTGTAGCATTTAGAAATATCCTTTAAAAATGTCAGTGATCTAAAGACAAAGTATAGTTATTTACAATAAGAAACCAAGTATTCCTTAATACAGGCAGTTCTTAATGTGCATATCTAAGTAAATAAACAATATTCTAAATAAAGATTTTCTGCATCAGATCTGTTTTTAAAATGGCCGCTTCTATAGGAATATATGGTAAGCCGACCAAAAACTGGCAAAAAACCAAATCCATAAATCTCAATTTATCTGCCATTACATTGCCAGCTGTGGTTTTTACTGTTGATTTAATATATATTTATATATGTAATGCCAAAAATACATTAACTCAGATATTTCACAAGAAGTTATTTACTCTAAGGATTCATGACATTATTGACAACTTATGTTTTATTCTATTTAAATGGCCAAACTGATGGTGTTATTGGCTCGTATTACATTATTAGCCAGTATTACATTACCAGTTGCTACAAAGCTTCAAACAGATAAAGACAACCAAGGTCTTATTTTTCAAACGGACGGTGCAGATATTTACATGAAGCTTTGAAAGTTTCTCCTTCTCGAAGCGAATGGAAAATGCACTAAAGCTCTATATGTAGTGATTCATCTTATCCCGTCTGATGTTTTTGGCTCTTAAAAGCTTTGAAGAAAACATAGGTGAATCACTCTGCGGGCAAACAAAAATAATATATAAAAAAAAAAAAAACAATCCCATAGTTCTTTTCTTGTAATAGTCCAAACTATGCATGACAGACGTGCAACCAACTCTAACCCAATATGTTCCATTCATATAGAGAGACAAAAGTCTGACAAACAACGATTACCGTTATGCTTGCTTGCCTGTACATCTCGTACTCTGTTGCTTTTGCTCCGATTAGTGCTGCGTGGGTGTAATGGGCAGTTGTTGTAACTGTTTGTCAGCTGCTGAAGTGACCAGACGGCCCGTCTTACCGGCCACTAATGGAAGTCAACTCTTAGTCTCTCTTTGTGTCAACCTCAGCACTTCTTCAAGTTGCACCCGCTGTCGCACCTGTTTCTCAACTGACAGAGTTTTCAGCAACACGTTTTTTTTTTTTTCCCCCCCTCTCCCTTTGCTGCTAATACTGTTCTTTTCCTCTCCGTTTAGGAAAGATATTTTGTCTGCAAAATGTGTCTTTAAAAAATTCAGTTTGATAAATCAGTCGGGCAGTGAGGGATTTCTTGAGTCTTGAAGCTGGGAGCGGGGTCAGGGGTTGTTAATAACAGGCTTGTTACGGTGATTTTTTACATTCTGACGCAGATGGTGATTATCACTGCAGGAAGGACAAGGGCTGGAGAAGGAGAGAGAGAGGAGGGGGATGCAGTCTGAATTGTAATGTTTGATGCTGTCCAGAGCCCCTTAAAGAGCCAAAACACGGCGAAAGAGAAATGCTGGGGCTCCTCATCAAGCCAATAGGATGACATGATCTCCCCTGAGCTATGTACAGACTCATTTTCTCCCTCAACACGGACATTTTTAGCCTCGGAGAGCACAATTTTTCCATCGCTTCCACAGTAGCACGAGAACAAAATCTCTTGTCATGTCAATAAGAAGGTACTTTAAAAAAAGCGTGCTTTTCATTTGGTCTTGGTCCCTCTTTGAATGTTAACATTCCCCTTTTTATGTCAAATTTTCCCGCTCATCGCAGAGTCTGACTCTTTCTATCTCTTTCGGACTTTCTTTTTTCTTTTTGCTCTTTTTGATGATGATGATGTTAACAGGGTCAAATGCTTTCGGTGGCCTGAGGGAAGAAATATGAAGGGGTGGTATTGGAGAATTTTGAACCAGCGCTGGAGGGTGGGAAATACTCTGATGTGCCAGTTATTTCTCTCTGAAATACATATGTGCAGAGTGTGAGTGAGCGCCACGCTCTTACATTCACTTAGTTTAGCGTGTTTTAAGGGTGTTTGGGACCCTGGTGGTAATTGTCCGCTTTCTACTGTTTTCACTTTTTTCCTATTCCCACCAAGCAGCTTCTTTTTATTTTAATGTATTTATTTATTGGCTCTTGTCATCGTTCCCTTGATTTTTAAGAATCTTCACAGGGTCCATTGCATAAGTTTGAACCTCTCACGAGGGAAATGGGAAAGAGAGTTCATCCTTTATATTTCCTTCATGTTTTACTGGCAGATGGTATTTCAGTGATGTTTATTCGACATGTTTAAACAGTTGTTTGATAGATTATGGCTCTGATTTTGGGTGATTATAAATTGGAAATACTTTTGTGTTTTTGGGGTGTTTTTGGTGCAAGTGCAATGTAGTGTGTGCTTGAATGGAACCTCGTCAAAACAAAAATAACACACGCCAGAGCTTGCATATTAATATGACATATGATCAAATATTCATGGAAAAAACAATTGTTAATCACTGGGAGAAAAAAAACAAATATTAGCATATTGCTACAAAACTACAGTAAGACAGCTAAAAAGTCTCATTCCATCAAACGTAATTACACTCATTATCGAGATAATTAGAGAAAAAGAGTGAGTGCTTGAAAAATTAACTGTTCACCTAATGTAACATGCCTTCATCAGACTTTAGCCATATTGGTTCATTTTCTTGGTGCGTGTTTGAGTGTGGTCTAAGGATATAATTGACCTTTTTGAGTTTTCTCCTGATTGTTTTGATCAAAAAAAGCAGATTTGATTCAGGTTTGCTTTTATTTTGAACAGCTAGGCTTGAAGCTTAATGTAAATGGTGCTTTAAGTATAATCAGTTTAACTCAGGAGATATAGCTGGGTTTTTGGTCAAAGGCAGTGGCATCCATATAGGTAATGAGCACTAACCAAACAGTTAATTAGATACACCTGATCAATTCCACAATACATAATACTGTGATTAGGCCACAACTTGGTGCATTTAGGGACCTACTGTTCATCCTGATGTTTAAAGTGAGCATCAGAATTGTGAAGAAAAGAAAATTAAGCGACTTTGAAGTGTCATTGCTGTTTGTGTCAAATGAGCTGGTCTTCGTCTTTTAGAAACCGATGATTTACTGCCATTTTCATTCATAAACATTTATTTTATAGAGAATGGCCCAAAAAATCACAAGTGAGCAGACCTGATGGTGGAAGTCAGAGGAGAATAGGTAGACTCTTTTTAAATGATAGAAAGCTGTCAATATGAATCATAATCTCTTAGGAATACTTTATTGTGTTTATATAATGTCGGATTAAGGTTGGGAATAGGGAACATATCTTATTACCTGTCCCCATGAAAGAGTCAATCTGATTACTGGAATATGATTGTCTTCTTGACATTTTAGGATGTAACATTGGTGGCTTAGCTGTTAATCAAGGCCCAGCACTCCTAATTATATACAGCAGCATGGTAGCTCAGTAGAATAAGACACCCAGCGTTATGGTTGGATGATCTGAAAATCTTTATTTTGCAAATTCTGGCCAATCTGGGCTATGCTGAAACTTACTCTAAGGGTTTCTATTTAGTATGTTAACCCTTGAAAATTGTTACTGCAATAATATCTTTACAAATATGGAAGAAAACCTTATTTCAACAGCATTGACAGACTGATCTTCAGTCCCCAGAAAAGGTAATATGCGATGCCGTCAATGCTGCAGTTTCTTGAAGTCTGAGTGAGAGTGGGAATTTATTGTATTTCTCATTACCTTTAAAATTGTCTTATCATGATAAGAATTGCCTCGGCAATAATAAAGCCCAATTAATAATGTCCTGATGCAACTCAATAATCCAGGTGGAAAAATCACAAAATGGTTGAGTTGGTTCTCTGGATGGGTTCTTCTTTGTTTAGACTGAAGAAGTCACTTGGTGAGGTGATGACACATTTAAACAGTTATGGGTAAACTTAGCCTTATAAGCAGTACATTTGCAGAGTGGACTGACAAATTTGACGGTGACAAATTACAAAAACTGGTTGAAAATACAAAAGAGGACGATCATCTCAACAACCAGTCATTAGTGCTCTGATGGCCCCTTATTGTTCCCAGAGAGCTGAATCATACCTGCAATAACAGGATTGTAAGAGGGGGACAATTGGACACGGACATCACCACCCCTGTTTAATGACAGACAGGTTCTTTTCACTTTTTCTTTACTCCACTTTCAACCCAACCTTCCTCTTTATTCAGGATGAGAACATCTTCATCCCTGAAAGAGTGACTGCTGGCCTGCAGATGAGCAAGAATTGTTGTGATAGATAGATAGATAGATAGATAGATAGATAGATAGATAGATAGTGTTAAAGAATGGGTACACCGGCCTGCTCCTACATGTCTATTGAAAACCCATCTTACCCCGGTTCCAGATTTGACAATAAATGAGGAAAGCATTGATCAGAGGTAAAACATTGTAATATGCATATTTAATTTATAAAAATGAAATATGGAGACAGAGTTTACAATACCAATCAAGATGATTTCACCGCACGATGGAGAAGTCTGTATAAAGTAAGTTTTGGACAGACACTGTTTTTATCAACTTTAGAGCTCCTCCTGCAAAGCTCAGGGGGAGGAGGAGACCCCCTTCTGCCTGACTAAGATATTTTCTTAACAATAGATAGATAGAAAGATAGACCGCAGAATCTTGGGCTGATGATGTTGCTCTTCTGTGCTGGATCATCCCTTTGGGCAGAGGCTGCTTTGTTTCCCCAGTGCATAACAGGTCACAGTCATATATCATTCTACACAGTTATACCAGTTTTGATTGCCACCGTTAAATGTGCTTATCCACTATACGTAAGTACTACTTATGAGGCTGAGTCTACCCGTAAAGCCTGGTTTAAGCTTGACTCATCAGAGAGGTCTGCGCAGCCATATTACGTCAGTTTGGCTACCACGGCCAAAAGTTTTCACTCTGCGCACCTTGTGTAGCACGCTTGGCGTAGGAGCACAACACTGCCCTCTAGAGTATAGGGGAATAATGCTACTTTTCGAAAAAAAAAAAAGCAGCATGGAACATAAATGCTGCAAACGTTGTGTTTGTACGTCTAATTTCCGTGCAGAACTTAAGTGCGTCAAGCATAAAAGAGCCATAACTCCTCAGACTGAAGAAGTCTCTTGGAAAAAAGACAATGTTTCAACAAAAAAGATTCCGTCCTGAGGACCTACTCAATTTTTATGTTTTATTTTTTTTTTGGATCCAATTAATAATGTTTGAAACCCCACACAAATGTCCAGTATAGTAGGGATTGTTATTTTCCTCTATTATATATCCACATTTGGTTCTTGGAGAGCATAAAGAAATAGCAGTACATTCAGAAATATGATTAAATGCAGTTACTGTGTGCAGTTCAGATATATAAATCACATTTCTTTATGTAATTGGTGTCCTGATGAAGCCTATTTTGAATATATATATATATATATATATATATATATATATATATATATATATATATATATATATATATATATATATATATATATATATATATATATATATATATATATATATAATATTTTTTTTTATTATTTTTTTTTTTTTTTTGGAGTAGTATTTGTGTTTATGGGGCAATTATCGCTATGACATGCAGTCACAGCCACATAGGTAGAGAAAAAAGTTGTAAGCAGCCTTTTATCATCACTTCATCAAAAAAATCAGTGATGGGACTCAAAAAGTGAACTCTTTCATTGAGGTCAGTGTTTGTTTTTATATTTTGGTTTTAGCTGTCATTTGCAATTGTCACAGTTATCATGAAGGACTACAGAATGCATTAAGTTAATAGAAATTCCCACAAAGCTATTTGAAAAGCAGTTTTGTGTGTGTGTGTGTGTGTGTGTGTGTGTGTGTGTGTGTGTGTGTGTGTGTGTGTGTGAATGAGTGAGCTGAGTTGATGAATACTTTGAGTCTCCACATTAGCACATTTCTCTTCTGCTGTGAGTATCTTCTATGTTACTTGCATCCCTGCTGCGTTTTTATTACACACCTTTCCAGGTGTATAATTATCACGTGTCACAGCGCAGAGATGATGTCTGTAGAGCAGGCATGTTTCGCTGCTATTTCCACTGAGAATAAGACACTGGCCACAAATGATTGGATTAGTGTTTAACCCCCACTTCCACTTAGCTTAATCCGCTTTGCAGCTTTGTGAGTGTGTGTGTTTGTGTGTTTGTGAGTTTGAAATCATTTGCTCCCATTTCTGTTTGTTCCATCTGATGAACACCAAGGACAGCTTGTTCGTGGTCAGCAACCATCATTTTCTTCTTTGGAATTACGCTTCCCGCATCCAGAGAAGGTGTGTGGGAAGCAACTGGCAGCTAATCGAGAGGGATGAGACATGGAAAGGGAAAAACTGGAGAAAGAATAGGACGTGGGGTGAAAAAGAGGTGTACGAACACACAACATCCACTGTGTGCAGAAATGGAGATGAGCGTTAATAATAATAATAATAATAATAATAATAATAATAAAAAAAAAGACTTAGGGCTTGTTGAGCAAATGCAGGCACCTGGAGATCAAGCACCACAGCCAGAAGTGAGGAAGATTGGGGGGGGGGGGGGGCGGCAAGCGCAGGATTATTGTGGCGGAATAGAGAGATCAGTTGAAGGTCTGCAGGGTTTGGTATGTCATTGTCATCCTTTCTAAACAGCCCGCAGAGCGATGGGCACTTTGAAGTTCCACAGAGCTGCTTAAATCCCGCCTGAAAAGATGCAGAGAACCGCGAGGCTGGTAAAAGAGACAGGAATATGCGGAGAAATAAACTGCAGGGGCAGAACAAGGGAAGGGATTGATGATGGGTGAAACACAGAGGAAGGGAAGTGAGAGTAATCAGAAGTGAGGAGGCTCATTTCAAGAGGGTTGACAGGAGACAGGCAAATGGAGGCAAAGCTCTTAATGCACCAACACTGGAGGAGATGAGTAATATTAGGTTTTTTTTGGAGGTGTATGAGTAATATGCTTCCAGCAGGTCTTGAAGAGATACTGAAACATGAGAAGCAGTGATGTAGCAGTACAGTCATGAGCTGATCTGAGCTGGAAATTGGTAGAGGTGGCGCTGCCAGATCAGCAAAGTGTCCGTACAGCAAAGGGAAAGAGTCAACAGAAGTCAGGGTCCTTTTTAACTTCATCCCACAACATTTACAGCCAGGTTCCTTTAAGGCATTTTTCAGTACCAGTAAATACTGTCCAGGGTTTGCTCTTTCCGGGAGGATTTCTTTTAATTCTAACCAAACTTCTTACTGGTGAAATCTTCAGCAAATTATTACCTCTTTCAGAGCACAGGGTAAAAAAAAAAGACATTCTGGACCCAGTTAAGGTAAAATGGCCTTTTGAAATAAAGAATCTGTGTATCCATTTCATCAATTTTTGAAACATGGTTTATCCTAAGGAAGGAAGCCGGAAGATCCGGAGAAAACTTGACAAGGGAAGATGTTAATGGCTGAGTCACTAGGCCTTGATTCAGAGAACAAAGTTTAAAACTTGATAGAATAAATATTCAGTGTATATTTTTAACCACACAGTATGCCCAGTTTAATATATTCAGAGGGCTCTATACTGTTAATGGAGTTTAATGGGAAGGGCTGCACAATATTGGGAAAACATGCAGTAATATATTGGGCAGTCATGCAATAACAATGTGACTTGTGAAAAATAAACTAATAATTGAAATGGGTTCATATCTTCCTGCTTTTGGTTTATAGCAAACATGGACAGATAGCAATGAGCTTTAGCTTGTCTGTTTAGCCATTGACTGCAGGGTGGCTAACGGGGCAGCTAGCCTGACTAATTAACCTGCTAATATTAGCTTGTTGTATTCATAGTTTGACTCCATATTGACCAAAATGGCAAATATGAGTAAAACTATGGCTGCATTTGGCAAGTGTTTATTCCATATTTTTTATTTCTTGTCATACTATGGTACCGTGAAACTGTGGTAGTTTTACCTATATTATCACATCAGAAATATACCATTTCATACTTGACTATGCCTACTTCAAATAGTTTTTACTTATTTTGTTTGTAACTTTTCCAAATCAAGTTTGTGTTTAGAAGACATATGCAAAACATATACAAATATTCTTTATGGCTTGAATTGCATGAGCCCCAGAAGCAAAGCAAGGAAATCTTAGACCAACATGTGCATTCTTCCCATGCTCACACACTACTCACTCATAAAATGTGTCTACATGCAGGACTACAAAGTAATTATGTATGTTCATCACCAATTCCTGGGTTTTGTTGACACTGTGAACACGACATGTGCATATTCGGTTTTAAAACAACAAAGCTGTATTTCTCAGTTCAAATGGAACCGCATTTGCATGATCTCGCATGGACACACATTACATGGCTGGAAATGGACTCAAGTTAAAAACAATGAATGAAACAAAGGAGGTTGAGGCGGAAGTGCGAGAGGGGAGAGGATGTTAACGTTAAAAAGCTGTTGTGGTGAATTATTAAAACTGAGCATTGTGCTCACAGTCTCAGACTGAAACAGACTTTCTTTCTCTAAAACACGCACACACATCTGCACACACACAGTAAAACAGCTGCAATCCCCAGTTGCTTGTGCAGACATGAAACAGCGCACTTGTCCCTCTGTCTAGATTTGGGGGTATGTGTAAGTGCTCTGTTGTCTCCGGCCTCAGTGAGAGGGTTGTTTGTAGTTGTTCCCTGAATGGTGGATTATATGTGTGCATTTATGTGTGTGTGTGTGTGTGTGTGTGTGTGTGTGTGTGTGTGTGTGTGTGTGTGTGTTTGTAAGAGGTTGAGTCAGTATTCACACATGTCTTATGTCTAAATATAGGTTACAAAGAAGGGTAATAATCATTGTACAAAGGGGCTTTTACACTGCACTTTGTTTCTGTTCACAGGACATGCCTGGGCTTTAATCCGTTTACTCTTTAAAGTGGGAAGACTGTATGAGCTGATGTTAACAGTGTTCCTAAATGTCCTATTACTTCATTTTTTGACAAGTTGTGAAGTGTCATGAACTGATGCTTTGTATGCCAATTTGTCGAGTGAGGAGAAGAAGGGTGGAAACCCAACATACTGGTACCCTACCCAAAGATTTACAAGCAGCCCAGGCTGCCTCTAATTCACCTCAGTGACAAATTACTGATGCAACAAAACTCTTAATAAAAAATAAATAAATTCTGGAAGCTTTATAGATGTTCAGTTTTTTTTGAAAATTGCTACTCTAAAATGCACAAGTGTGCCTCAGCACTTCTTTTTTGTAAAACATGTACCATTATTATTATAGTACAGCCACAGCAGTCTCTGCTGTGGCTGTACTGTTTTCACTTTTCCACAGATAATCAGCCGGTTTCTTCCTCGTCAGTGTTTAACTTGGGGTGACTGTGGTTGAATACGAAGAGGAGTCATTTCACAATTGAAAGTTTGTGGGTTTTATTCCAACTTTCTTTCAGTAGCTACGTTTACATTGGCAAAAGTAATCGGAATAAAGGGCTGATCAGAGTAAAATGCATCATGTAAACATGGGAATGGGGATATTGTGATCAGATTAAGCTTAGTATGAATGAAATTGTATTCCAAATGAGACGGGTGGTTTATCAGAATCAGAAATACTTTAATAATCCCAGAGGGAAATTGTTATACTGCTTTGTTTGCAATTTTTTGTTGCTCAGCAAAGACAGAAGTACGTCTTCTGTGTTTTTCAAGGGAAATTTGATAACTGCGCATGTCAGTGGTTGTTTTCTAAATAAAGCCAGGTAGGTATATACGCACATCATAATCGGATTCATTGATTGAGTGCCCATATAAACGATATAATCCAATTATTTTTTGTTTCTTAATCCGAATACATTTCAATCCGATTATGACATTTTGTGCATGTAAACATAGCTGATGTACCCTTGAGCAAAGCACGCAACATCAAGTTTCGTACAGATCTGTGTATCTGTGTGTGAATCTGCATATTTGTGAGTATGGCTAGGTGAAATCGGCTATTGTGTAAAAGTACTTTGACTGTGACTAGAAACATACTATAGGAGTTCAGTCCATTTACTGTTTAGCTACCTTAGAGTAATTTAACTGTCAACATTTTATTTCAAGATTTCTACACAATTCACTTAGTTTTCTCACACGTCATCAAACAGTAAAAGCCACTTCATGCTAATGCCAACTGTGTGGGTGGGAAGAAAAGTCCTAATAGTATAATTGCCCTCATTAATGCGGCTCAAGCATTAGAAAAAAAGTTTTTCTTTTCCAGCTGCAGCTAATTATCATGGGTGAACATACTGAAGGAGTGTTTAAAGACACCAGAAATGTATTTCTTTGATAATGAGATTTGTCCATGTCAGCAGATGTTTTGATAGCTGCTTGTCGAGCTTTCTGTAATTGTTAGGATCTTATGGGGGAAGTGAGAGGGCTCACTTCATCTTTTTTTCCTATGTTGTCAATAAGAGGCACCGAACATCAAATTAACAAATTCCTGTGAGAAAGTTTTTTTGTCTTTACTGCCGCAGACAATAAGGCTATGTGGTTCCAGACAGCATATTATCATCCACACAATAAACAGCGTTTCATATTTTAGATGGGTGTGGCCTCAAAAGTAATTTTTATGTCAGAAAAGTGTTTTAAATGGAGTATATCATGCACAATCAACTTTTTTGAGCTTTCAACTATGTTGCAATGCTATTCCGTCATGAAAATCATACCCAAAGTGATATTTTGCTTGATTCATAAATGTCTGCATAATCCTCCTGAATTCTGCTCTCTGAGCAGCAGCCCCTCCCTGTCCTGGAAAACTAGTGGTGAAAAGCGGTCTACCTAGAGGTGTCATTACCCGTCCCTTCCTGGAAGCACCTACTTTGACTATGCCACCCCTGACCAGTAAACAGCACGCCCAAAGAGCGGTGATGTGAAGCAGAGCACGATCATTTCTGCTCAAAGTTGAGACAAAGTGGCTCTTTTAGCACCTATTCTGCACCGTCATAGCAACTGCTTGTTTGTGATACTATGGCTGCAGCAGCACATGTTTTCACAATGTGTGGAGAAAAAAACCTGCTGACTCATGGTTAAAATACATTTCAAAATGACAAAAAAAAAAACTCCATGAGGCAGTTTTGAGCGCTTGCACGTTTATGTGACACATGTTGCCAGTGAACTAATAGCTGTTTATGTCAGCCTGGCTGATGTTGCAGTTCAACTCAAATCCACGGTTTGTGCTCATCTATGCTCAGGAACCATGGTACGACAAAAAGATTAGGGATACATCAGGGTAAACACTGTTTATTATCCACTTCAAAAGCACCTGTTCTCTGTGCAGCTTGACAGCCTTAATGCATCTCCCGGGCTTGTGTTTTTACCTGCTCGTGCTGAGCGCTCTTGTTACTCCCAGATGGCTTTCTCTAACCTCTGTGTAGTGCAGCCTCATTGCTGCATGTAAGGTGAAGAGCTAATGTGTGAGTGCGTGTAATAGCAGTGAGCGACAACAGTTACGGTGATCTTTTTGAGTGCTGTTTAAAAGCTGTGTTTGTCTGATTGTCTGCGGGCATTTCTACCTCGTTAAGAACAGCCCCCAGAAGGCTTAGCTGCATATGTTGGGTTTTTTTGGTGTATTGTGCTGGCAGACTTAGTGTCTAAACTGCCAGTGTTGAATATTTAAAATGCAGTTTTGTAACCCATGTTCTCTTTCTTTTCTGCCCACCTTCACCCCATCCTCTCTCTTTCTCTTTCCATCATTATCTTGTTGCAGGTGTTGCAGTCGCTCAGAGGGTTGTGACAGTCCAGAATGGACCCCTGGTTCGGACCGAAGGCTCCCACGTGACCATCTGGTGTAACGTGACGGGCTACAAAGATGGCTTGAAACAGGACTTTGACTGGTCCATGTACCTACCAACAGCTCCAGGACGGGAGATCCGGATCGTAAGCACAGCTCAATCAGACTATGCTTACGCTGTGTATGCCCAGAGAGTCAACAGCAAAGAGATCTTTGTGGAGCGACTGAGTGACGACTCGGCAGTGCTTCACATCACCAGGGTGCAGGCCAGGGACCAAGGTGTGTTTGAGTGTTACACCCCCAACACGGACGGGCAGTACCTGGGATTCTATAGCGCACGCACCAACCTCACTGGTAAGTCATTTTATTATCAAGTTGGCAAACATGAAACCTAAAATATATCCAACACTATAAGATTGTTTGGTTGGCAGCTTGTGGAGTTCTGAACTGCTAGTGGTGCCATACAACCATTTTGTGTAGCCAGGATCTTATTTTGAGCATGACACTGTTATAACACACACTAAAACATATTTTAGGTCTTTAATGTTTTTTATTTCTATAGTGTTTCTGCTCTGGGTAGAATTTCTATAAGCCAAACGGTAAGGATAGAAGACATGAATATGTCACCAACTGAAATTAATCATATTGATGTCAAAGGTAGATTTTGGCTCCCAGCACTGTCATAAAAATCCTGTGGCAATGTTTTTAAAGGGCCTATATCATGCAGAATCAACTTTTTTGAGTTTTTAACTATGTTATGATGCTATTCCTTTTATCAAAGGAATAGCATAGCAATGCTATTGAATAGCAATGCCCAAAGTGATATTCATGCATGTCTGAGTAATCCTTGTAACCCTTGCCGCTCCTTGTCCTGGAAAACGAACGGCCATCACATGTCTACATCACCAACAAGCGGTGATGTGATCTTTTCTGTTCAATGTTGAGGCAAAGTGACTCTTTTAACACCTAATCTGCACAACGACAGCAACTGCTCTTTTTTGACACAATGCTCCAGTGGCTCTCGGGCAACTTCACTTGGGAAGAGGCAGTGTCACAGTGTAGGCAAGCATGAGTATGAAAAATAGCACCAGAAAACAACAAATATTTCATAACACATGAATACTCTTTGTGCCAAAGGCAATATTTCATCATGTATATGCCTGTAGTTGACTTTGGAAGGCTTGATGTAGATGTAGATATAAAAATTCTTGTTTCTTCTTACTTAATTTGAGCTCAGTTCAAAATAGAATGAATAAATAAAACTTCATGAAATAATGATTTACTTGAATAAATATGATATGACTATTCAAAGTGACAATAAAATTGTGAAATAACAGAATACTTATACTCATTACGATGAAATATATTTCATTTTTCTTTAAAATGTGTATAATATAAAATCACATTAATATTTTTCACAATAATATAAAAGTATTGTTTAGTTTTTCTTTTTTTTATTCCATCAGTTTCTATTTGAGAATGCAATTTTTTTTAAAAGTCCTCTTGTATTTCAGAATGGTGTTTTTTCACAATGGCCTGTTTATTTCATAATGACACTTTTCAGCACAATCATTTTACCTGCCAATCAAGAGAAACAGGGCGGGGCGAGCAGTATGATTGGCTGCTTCTTTACCCAGACCAAACCAAAGGTCCTAATTCAGGGCTGCATCCTTTGATGCACTCGGTCTTCGTGCAACCTATGTTCAGTTGCAACATATATATCAACTTTAAATGGTAATTCTTCTTGACCAGCATGAACCAAGGAGTAAACATTACTCAACAACAACAACTAACGCTAGCTTACAGGTCTGTTGTCCGGGCGTTTTAAAACTTTGCTGATGATGCACGTGAGCTTTATGTTGCTCTCAAACATCCATGTCGTACTGTTAGCTTAGCACGTAGTACCATTACGCTCAAGGTCTATTTTAGGTGTTCGTTTCTTGTTATGCAGCCGGTTGTGGATGCAGCTGTGTAATTTAATAAGATGTTTTACAAGATTAAATGTCTGTTTTCAGTCTTGGATTGTGTGAAATAAATTTGTAAATGCGACTTGTAGTCCGGTGCGACTTATATATGCAGCTGTCTGTCAGTCTGCGGAAACGGCAAGGGAATCACGGCTCCCTCAAGTAACTGCAGAACAAATCTTGCTTTCACTTGAAGTTGACAATAACACAGAAAAAAAAGAGAAGTTGCTTATTGAAAATTAATAAATCAGTGGAGTAGGGGTCTGAAAAGTCGCTGGCAACAGAGCTCAGAGTTCAGGTGCCAGTTTGGCTGCTGTGCCCCCTTTTTAAATGGTGAATTTGACTGAATTATGTCCGATCTTTGCTTATCTTGAAAGTTTAAACTTTCACTTTTTTTTTTTAATCAATCATAAAGAAAGTACTTTGAAAGCTTAGGAATCTCTAAGGTGGTATTTAGTATTTAAAAGCTTAAGAGCAAATATTTCTAATAAAGATCGAAAGGATGGGGGTGTCGTCAAAACTTTGTGTTTTTCCCTATAATTAAGAGTCAATGAGCTAACGGTAATATGACAAAGAAGAAAATCTGTTTGAAGTATCTGCAATTGCCACTGTCGTATCAGCCATTTTCCACCCCGTCTGCCTTTGGAAAAACTATCTCTTAATCTTACACACATCCATACACAAGCGAACATGGACTTTCTTCCCACCTATTCATTTCTTGCCTTGGGCTGTTTCTGTAACATACCTACTATGTTCGCAGCATCGGTGACTGTTTCAAACTCCCAGCGCAAGTTTTCCCCTTCAACTACTTCATTTTCAGATGCATACTTAGATCTAATCCTCCTCCTCAAAAAAAAAAAAAAAAAAAAAAAAAAAAGGCAGCTCTGAAGCCACAGCTGTCATCGTGGTGGATTGCATTCCCTTCGTGACTTCCTGCCTTTATCCTTCACGTGTTTGACCCTGCTCTTAAGGCCAAGGCCCAGACCGAAAGTCTGATGTAGAAAATGGGCATAAAAATATATATTTGGAGCAGTGTGAAACCTGAGTATTTACAGTGCTTTTCTTTTCAGGCAAGCGGCACGTTCTGCATCAGCTGTAGGCCTTGCTTTCTGAAAACGACTAAATGAAATGTCTTACAGGTCAATTGTGTACCGTTTTTTTCCCCCCCTTTTCTTTGAATGAGTGCTCCTGGACTTCAGCTGTTATAATTTTTGTTATGTTGAGTGTAATCTGAATGTAGGGCAGGGCTCAGTTGCAGGGCGCTGTGAAACAGTGCTGCTGATAACACACAGTATTTATAGATCTGTGTGTGTGTGTGAGAGGGCGAGCTAGAACGAGTGTGTGAACAGAGGTTTTGAGGGACCGTTACCCAAGCTTCTCTCCATGTCTCTAACCTCTTAACCCAGTTTTGAGGGTCAAGGGTCCACAGCAGTGTCTCTCTCATATTTCTCTTACAGCCATGACACAAGCCCCTTTGTGAATCCCCAAATGTCTGCATGAATTCAAGGCTCCCGTTGTGAGCAAACAATAGCCTGTCCTCCCTCCCCCCTTTGTCCCTGTTCCTCCATTTCCCACTTATCTTGTCTCTCATTCTGTCAAGTTTCTTTCTCTGTTCATCACCCTTAGCCCTTTTCACTTGGGTTACCTTTGAAAATGTGTACTTCAAGGGTAATGTCAGAGGAGTGCCATACAGGTATTTCTTCAAAACCTAGAATACAGTCAAAAAGTTCATTTATTTGAGTCATTCAAAACTTAAAACTCATTTCATCATCTATGCAGATTTTTATTTACTTTAATTTAAACGATTTTTGTTTACCAAAATACAAAATACAGTTTCTCAGAAATTCTGAATATTGCACAGGAGCAATAAAACCATGTTATCAATAGAGAAACACTGTTTCATGGCCACTTTGTGGCCTTCAAAGTCATTGGGGAAAAGACGGCTTCTTTTGGCAGTTTTCCAGCAGATTGTCAATAACAGTCGTCACAATGAGGCTACACGACAAAATGCTGACATTCAGCATATAACTTGAGTAAGTTGAGTGGCTTGGCAAAGTTTAAAACAGAATTATGCATCACATGAAAGTAAGGTTAAGGTAGAAAAGTGTGTGTAACACAACAGGTGTAACCACAGCCTTGACAGGATTGTGAGGTGAATCCTATTCAGAGGTTTGGGGAAGTTCACACAATGTGGCTCGGATCTTGATTCAGAACTTCAAGAGCCTCAACAATGACACATTTAGCACATGGATTACAACTGTTGCATGTCTTGTGTTAAGCTTCTCCCGATCCACACTCAAAAAAAGTGAGTTGTCTACTTCCTGTTAACATTTAATTTCCAGCTGACACATAAAAAGGGTGTTTGTTGGGTTAAATAGATTTTTGTCTCTAGTAAACATTACATACCGGTCATTGTTTGTTTATAACCAACCCAAAACCTTTTTTATGTTTTGACTGGAAGTTAAATGTCAACATGAAGTGGACAACTGGCCAGGCTCACATTTTTTGAGTGCTAACGGTATATTAGAAGTGTCTTACCTGGCCCAAAAAGGATCTGTGCTCCAAGGTCCTCTTCTGATTACATCTGAAGTGAGTTTCTCTTTTCCTGAGGCTTGGGTGTCGTTGACGTGGTTGGGTCAGATCAGGTGTCTGTAGTGATGAGTCAGTCTTACTCACAGTGATGTATCTCATCACGTTTTGCCTTTCTTTGTGTTGAGTAATTATGCTTTTTTTGTTGTTGTGTTTTATTACATGGGATCTGATACCTGATGCCTGAGGAGGAAAGCAGCTTCGGCAGCACACCTGGACACCATTCTGTCTCTCTGTCATGTGTTGTATCGTCAGTTTCAGGACGTTAGACACACATATGCTAGTGTGTCAATAGTTGACTGGAAAGCAGATGTTGATGATGTTTCCGAATCTTAGTGATACTTTTTAAAGAAACTCTATCAAAAATCACCTTATTTTTTACCCTATGAAGCCACAGAGATCAAACAAATGGAAAATATAGTTTGGTATTGCCTTTGGAAAATGCACAAATATTCCAAATATGTGAACATTTAACAGGCACTAATGGAACTGGTCCACTAAAACACGAATGAGTGTAAACATTTGTCTTTTAATTTTCTGTTCTGCTGCGCTACTTTGATAAAAGACACCTAAACAATGTCTTCACCAATGCCTACTATTTGTGGACATTGAGGTGTCTGAGTCACCTATAATGATGACTGAGAAAGAGAGTTGGAACCAAAGCTTTACGTCAGCATTTTTAACAGCCATTTTTGAGTTGTTTAATGTCTGTGTAATAATCCTATTACTTGGGAAAATCCAACCAAGTCTCCAGTTCTATGCTAAAGACCACATTCCGGATTCTGGCATACCTGCCAACTTTTTTGTCCTTTTTGTAAGGAAACATCACGAGGTTTTGTGGGGGGGGCGGGGGGGTGGGGGGGGGGGGGGTTGGGGGCGTGGCTGTAATGCCCTTGAGATACTTCAAAACCATGCAGATCGTGACTGAAAATAAACAGGATCCCACATGCTAGCAGCTAAATTGAGCTCCCGCCGTAGTATGGCCAGAGAATGGCTAGTTTTTTTTAAGGAATATGGAGAGTTTTGCTGGGAAGTGGGATGTGGACCTGTCACTTCACCCCACCTTAGAAAGTGAATGCAGGGATGGATGGATGGTAAAAAGATGGGAAACTTTAGAGTGATTTTTCTTTACCTACCAGAAGCAGACCAGTATTGACCACAGTCATCCTTATGGCGGATGCATGTCTCCAAGTGTCAGATGTCTCTTACCGCCAATTGCACTTTCCTTGCACTGTTTTTGTCCTGTGTAAGTGGTTAAGTCCAACACAAGGTCTGCATTTAACCTCGGAGTGGCTTAAGTAGCTGCACTGTCCATACATCAATTTTCTTTAGCCGGAAAAAAAACTAACCGAGCTCCCATCTGCTTGTGCGAGTGTATGTTTCTCTGTGTGAATTTTGTACATTTGTGTGCACGCGTGTGTTTTTGACTTCCACCTACACATCAGATTGCAGAAAAAAGGACAACAGCATGACATGGCCATCATGGTTGTTCTTATCCTACGCACCAGCCTGTGTTCGAGCGTGTCCAACAGCCAGCAGAACAACAAGCCCCGGCCAAGAGACGTCATGCCTTCCAGTGAACCTCCACATCAGAAGAATGCGCCATAGGAGTTATTCTAATGAGAGATAGACACATTGTACCCTCCACGTTTAAGCTTGCCTGTGCCCTGCAAAACCCCGGAGAACTGACAACACTGGTAAAATTCCAGTGATGGCATTCTTGGTTCTTCTCCTTCACTGCTGATGGGTGAGAGAAACCCCATTTCCAGGTGTCAGACGTGAGGGGTGGGGGGAAACTGGTTTAAAGTGATGTAGAAGAAAGACAGTGAGATTGATGGTATTAGGAGGCATAGATGAGAAAGTTGGAAAGGAGAAAAATGGGGACAGAAGTGACAGCTTTGGAGATGAGCTGGACGAATGATGTGAAATGGGGTCTTTGACCAATAAAGCACTAGCTGGGGTCTCACACTTCACCATGGTTGGTTACACCTCCCACAGGTACAGTATATAGCTCACATAACAGCTAACGCCGTTGGTGTGCGTTTTAAAAAAGCTCTCCGCCTGGTGCGGCTCCAGGGGTTAATGTAGCTGCACGCTGCTGTGCATGTTCTAAAATGCAATTAGCCAGCAGAAACTGAGGGGATGGAGAAAATTAGAAAGAGGGAAAAAGGGTAGAGATGAGACCGTGGAATTTGAATTAAGTGACAAGTAAAACTGTTCCTTAAATGTTCATTCAGAAAAGCTGCAGGAAATTGCCACATCTCTCTCTTCACAGTTTTCCTTTTCCTTGTATTTAGTCTTCTTCTGTTATAAGAAGATAAATGGGGGTTTTCTTTATGGGTGGAATGAAATAAATAAAATAGATCAATATTCACAAGAAAAATTATTCTTTTTACGTTGTTTGTGTATTGTACTTCAAATGTCTTCATTGAGAGCACAGGGGAACTTAAGTCAAATTCCTTATTTTATGAAGCAGCTTGGCAATCGACACTGACTTATTCTGAAATGTCCTTTCTATGAACAAGTACCTTTACAGGAGTATCTCAATACGTTCTATGAACAAAGAACTTTTTTATTTAAAACTCAGTTGGAAAGATCACATAAGACCAGTAAAAATAATTTCCAATACATAAATATTATCCTATTGAAAAGTATATTCATGTACCCTGCGGTATATGCACTTGGTTGGTTGGGGCTCCTTTTGCATAATTGAATGCAGTAATTTGAGAAGATATCAAGGTTAGCAGCTTCTGGTTATGCTGCAGTGTTTAAGAAGTGGCCTTTAATCTCCTGCCTTGTTGGGTCCGGTGTCTTATCTGCATCTTTACTAGACCTGTCATGATAATCAATAAATCAATTTATCACACCATAAATGTTAATCACATGGTTAATTAGAATAATCGTGATAATTTGCCTATCCATGCTTGCTTATTTCCCCGTGTGTTTCCGTCTCCTCTCTCTGAGCTGGGGCAGCAAAAGGGTTTCAACACGACGCATCAGTGTCTGCTCACCCCTCCCTTCTGGTTTCCTCAGTGTAGGAGGGGTTAAATCTTGCTAGGGTTTCCCACAGAAAATGAGTTAATACTGGCGGTAGTTGTCTGGTGGGTTGTGGGAGGTGCCCGCGAAGCGGGAGCTGGAAGCGCAAGGAGCGTTGTGCAGCCCTTAACCGGGTACCGTAGTGTGCATCAAGCTAGTAACAGCTAGCATGTTAGGTCAGTTTAGCTGGAGGTTTTCGTCCAGACGGGAACTTTACCGACCGTTATGATGCTCTCAAACATGGAGGCTTTTAAAATAAACCGACAATGTATAGTCTGGCAGGGGGCGAGTAAAGCCAGACTCATAAGGCACTGGGGGAGACTCAGCTTGTGTCAGGTAGACACATGCTCAAAGTTAACATGAGAGCCTCGTGAGGGAGAACCAGAGAAACACTAGTTTGAAAAGGAAATGGAATTGGTGTCAAAGTGAAACACGACTGCAGCAGTGTGGGAGTTTTATTTTTTTTGGATTAAAACCAAATGCGGCCACTCGCTAAATTTGTATGAGCCAGTAGGTCCGGAGGATACATTTGCGTTATTATGCCGTTAGTTGAAAAAGGTCTCCAAATGACAATAATATGAATTATCGCAATGATTTTTAGAGAAATCTATCGTCCAGAAAAATTTGTTATCGTGACGGGCCTAGTCTTAACCTAAATTTTACAGGGAGAGTTTGCTGGCTAATTAAACACAGTGATGCCATGTTTATTCAATCAGGTGTTGTTAATTTTGGCTGTGTGGGAAAGGGCCAAGTGCTGATGGGAAATGAAACTAACATTTCCATGAAGCTTGTCAGCAGAGGGAAGCTTGAAGCGCTCTAAGATGTACTGCTAGACAGCAAAAAAAAAAACTGTGTGACCATGACCAGTCGATGACCAGGTTCCTCAAATCTCTGGCAGTGGAAACTTTACACTTTACCTCAAGTCACTTAGATTCTGTGTCTCTCCACTTTTCCACCAGACTCCCAGACCCTGATTACCAAGTAAAATGCAAAGCTTACGTTCATCTGACAAAAGTACTTTGGATTGTCGATTGGTACAGTCCTTTTTTTCTTTAGCCCAGGTAAGCAGGTTTCCTTGATAAATAATGCTAGTGTCTGTCTGCTGGACGACCTTAAAGTTGGTTGTCCTCCCTATGATTGTTAAGGCCATGGCATAACATTTCTGTCTTATTAATCCTCTTATAATGTTCTTATGCGATATTCAAATTATCTGGGAAACGGAATTGTAGGTTTCCATTAGTAGTGAGCCATACACATCAAAATAAAATAAAAAATACTAAATACTTGACATACAACGTTCTGTATGCAAAAAGTTGTAACGTTTATTGAGATGGTCGTGTGTGTTTTTTGCACACAGGTTAACAAGACAATTAACGAGAGCGGTTGTTGTTGTTATTTTTGTGTTTTTTCTTTTGACTTGACATGGCTTTTCCCTGCACGACATGCAGCAAGAAAGGCTGAAAAAAACCTTCTGCTGAGCTCAGCATTGTGTGTGCGTGTGTGTTCATGTCTGATTTGTGTGTCTCCCCTGCCTTTCTGCTTTTCTTCTCCCATGGGAGTTAAAGTTGCACTCCTCTACTCCTCTTAATGAGATGGGCCGAACGGGGGAGATGTCATCTTGCATTCTGTCTGTTACACCGGGTGACACATGGAGCCCACCTCCCGCTTTCCTCTTTTACAGCGCCGTCTCCCCCATCTGAATCCCACCGGCTTCGTGAGCCTACTGCTCTGGATTCGATTCCTCGGTCCTTACATCAGCTCCAAGCCGGCATTGCTCATGCTGGTTTATGGCTTTGTCAATGAAATGGAAAAGGCATGAGTGTGATTGAACTGCATCAGTGATTAAATAAGACAGAGAAATGAGAAATCTTCAATGGTGTGTTGTGTTAGCAAAGAAAGATATACAGGATGTTGTTATTAGAGGAGAAGGGTGCAGGAGAGAAAAGTGGAAATCAAGAGACAAGACATTTTGTATCTCTTGTTATTGATCGGTAGCACAGGTCTGTGTGCGACTGAAGCATTTTTATCTTCCCCATCTCTCCATACAGTGACACTTACATTTTCCTGTCCCACCTTTTCACTCTGGACCTGCAATCGCCGCTCGGTTTCTTTTATAATTACATTCCCTTTCTTCCGTTGTGTGAGTGTGCGTGATTGTTCGAACTGGCTCTAAGCTGCGCACCAGGCAGCTCTCCAAATGGAAAGAGATTTTTATCGCCATATCTAGCTTGCCGTTCCCTTGCCCATCTCATCCGTTTTAGCGGAAAAAGGTTTCCTGCCAATAACATTACAGCAGCTTTGACCTGCTGGACACAGATATATATATATATATATATATATATATATATATATATATATATATATATTCTATATATATTATATATATATATATATATATATATATATATATATATATATAGCAATACATAATAAAAAACACAACTATAGTCACACACAGAAGTGAGCTGTCAGTCAGGCACTATGTCACTCCAGTAATTGAGTCTAAGAGGGAGATGGTGCTCAAGTGTTCCCATTGGAGGTCGTGCTTTCAAGAGAACAGCACTGGAGAGAGGTTTAACAACCCGGGGATCACCGTTGTTGACAATATAACGCGGAGCAAAGTAGAGCGTGTAGCGCTGTGAAGAAAGGAGTGCTGAACAATGAAAACTAGACAACTTAATGTCTTCGCTGCTGCGGAACAAGCTGTCCTAAATGCTGCGTGCATGTGTAAGTTTCAACCTACACTGGTGGCCCAAATTCACAGGCAGGAAGTTTTAAAATAATCCAAAAAGGTGGCAGAAGTTAAAAATACTCTGTAACTGATAGATTTTTTACGGTTATGCGAAGGCAAAATTGTGACCGGCAGCTACATTTGAACTCTCAGAGGTGTGCATTTCCATGTCAGAGATTCAAGTCTCCTGTGGCTCTCTCAGGCTAGCTTATCTTATTGATAACTTGAGGTGCCTGTAGGTCTCCCTTCATGTCATCCGCAGTGACCTGGAACTAATGTCCGACTCGCACACTCGTCCCTTTCACCTCCACACTGACAGAGCAATAAGCGGCAAGTTGATTTGAAAAAACAAGGTAATCTTTTGAATGAAAGGGCGCTATTCACCAAGCAACGTTCATGACCATTAAAGGTAACCAGCATTTTTGTTTTTCCTGATTAGGCTATGGTGCATAGATTCTTGTTGTGAATTGAGCAGTGTTGATCAGCATACGTTTAAATGGCTAGATAAATACTCCCCCATTTCTCACCTGTGATGTTGGATACTCCACCTGTGGTTAAGAACTGGGACTTCGGAAAAATAAACATCATTGGAAAATGCAGTTTATCCTCTGAAGAAATTATCTTCATATACCACAAAGGTCAGGGTGGACCAATGCAATAAGGCTTCATATCTTTAGACTGTTAGAATGTAATACATTATAAAATACTGACCCGCTGATAACCCCCAAATAACCTGACATCAATAAGTGCTTTTTCAACAAAGGGATCTTTAAAAACACTGCGATTAAAAACAGGCTTAGAGATAATTAAATCTAATCCATCATGCTAGGTTTTAAAGCAGACATTAATTCTGCCAAGCAGTAAAGACCAACTACAAGCAAAGGAATAGCCTTGATTAAGAAAGTCTCTTCATGTGTCCGCTTTTCTTCATTCGCAGTTATCTCCAAACCAAAAATGTAGTCCTTTTCTTCTTATAGAAGGGTTCGGTTTACCCCAGACATGATTTGTTCCATTAGGGCTGAGATGAGGCCTTAATTATTTGGACCTCTGGTTATTCGTCTTTGTTTCTGTCTAAAGAACTGCTCCTAAGATGATCTGAGCAAATATACTTGAAATTGAGTCAAATTTTGCAGAAAAAACTATCCAAATTGACCTTATCAGTCATAATATGAAGTTAGGCTAAAACAAATTAAGTAATTCAAGTAGTGCATTTACTGTTCATCTTACCAATCTTATTAAGTTCCATATTAGATTCCTGATGCCCTTTGATCAGTTTGTTTCTATTTTGAATGTTTATTGTTCAATATAGCCAAAGTAAGAGCTGATGATGTCTCTTATAAGCTATTACAAATTTGTCCAATACAGTTTTGTTTTGGAGACGTATTTCTGAAGCGAGAGGAAATCCTCGCCGGCTATATTAAATTTAAACTCATTCTTTAATTAAACAGGAAATATTTCAGAAGAAAATTGAAGGAGTTTCTGAAGGAGGGCTATCTTTGTAGTCATGAATGATTGCCAGCTTTTTTCTTTTGGAATCAGTCGTGTTATATTGTTTTATTCAAACCTATTTTACAACTGTGTTTATGTTTATATAATTTTACGCTCAAGTAGGGACTAATTTGACTAAGTTTTACTATGCAGAAATGTGCTACATTAGGCAGAGTTTCTGATGACTTTAAACGGTAACAAAGACATGTTTTTGTGTTTTGCAAACAAAGAAAAGCAGAAGAGTATTGACTACAGTCATTATTATGAAGGATGACTGTCTCCAAGTACCAGACTTCCATTGCCTTAAATTGGATTGTCCATTTATTTTCTGTCCGGTGTAAGTGGTTGAGTCCTACACAAGGCCGACGTCTAACCTCGGAGTGATGAAGCTATTTAAGCTCAGCAACACCAAGTACAAAGGTCTATCATTTGACCCTCCAGCCAAGGAACTGCCGTTAAGCTGATGGGCCAGTTATTAAATCAAATTATTATGTTGCTTTAGGCTACAGAAAAATCTACTTTACTATGAAGTAAGGGTGTAGCAATAGAGTCAGGCCATGATATAAGATGATACACAATATGAAAGTCCACGACAACGACAGGACGGGTTTGCAGCAATATGTTTTGTTAGAAGTGAAAACTGCCTGGCTTGGAGGGGGTTGCTTTCCGAACCCAGCAGCCGTAAAAATGCTGTAATCATCACTGCTCACAAAAAGCTATTATTTGCACAATTTCCCCTTTTTTTTGGTAATAGTCTTTTTTTTGTGTTTGTATGCTGTTTTTTTATAACTGTATATCCTTATTGTGTGTTGTACATTTTACTTTACTGGACAGTCTGTTATTTTCTTTTTTTCCCGTTTTCTTCCCATTTATGTATCTGATTTATGTGTATCTGTGTGCATTTCCATTTGCCTATCACTTGTGCTGCTGATGCAACTGAATTTGCCCAGTGATGGACGTTAAACAACATTCTCTTCTTTTCTATTCTGTCAAGGTTTTTTGCTCGTCATATTCTCATGTGGTCCAACTTTAATACCTTTACTAACTGACTCTGTCTACACAACAGGACAACAAGTCAAGAACCGTTCCCATTATAGTTACAAATACAGGGTGCCAAGCCGCTTGAAGCACCCACCTTCACATCCGGGGCTCCTAATTGCGGCTTAGACTCACCTCGCAAGACAAAGTCGCATAATCACATCAACTAGACTTTGATCAAACATATATTGTGGCGTTGCGATTTATGAGATTTCATGTCGCACACCCCTGATATTAAGTTAAACAGAGACGAAAGGATTTTCACTGTTAACAAATTTGCAAACAAATACAGCATAGGTGTTTGT